>NC_090729.1:159252728-159297728 GCF_036898095.1 Palaemon carinicauda | reverse complement strand
CTCTATGAAGGAATGTGAGTAAATGTTAGGCTGGTCTAAACAGGCCAATTGTTTATCCTTATTTTTATCGGCCATTTCTTCGAGAACTTGGCCTGGCAGAAATATTTATCTTAAAAGAAATTTCCTTAAGCGTTTTCAATGTAACATTTCTGCCTTTACAATACACATGTTTCAACTCAACACATTTTAATACCGTCATCAAGCCAAATATGAGGTGTAAGTACATTTTTTAAAGATATTGCTGATTTATTGTCTTAACTTCTTTGCCGTTTAATTATTTAATCCTCGCCCGGTTTCGGCATTTTTCATAGCAGGATTGGTTGGGTGGGTTGGGGTGGGGGGCAGTTGTGGATACGACTCCCCTTTGCATTTAACCCCTAGCTGAGTAGAGACCCAGGACAAGAAACGAACATGTCAGGCGTTATAAGACGTAGCGATTGGTTACAATTGTTAAGGTCCTGGGTTAATCAGTGACCTTTGAGGTCAGGTCAAGTGTTTTTGCTGATTACTCCTAAACAAATGAATGTATGGGAATGGGGTTTACACCACCGCATTTCTCCTGTCGAGTCTCAATGAATGGTGTAATTTTTTACCACGAAAGGTCAATTTGACGTTTCACCTCAGGTCAAGGTCACGGGTTTGGCACCATTGGTGGGTGCTCTGTGCAGTGATTTGAAACAGCTACTCCAAAGGATAAAGGTTTAACGTGTTATACTTGATTTTGGAACCGGTGCCTCTTCTCATCTCTTCGTTAGAGCTGACAAAAAAAAAGAAAAGAAAAAAAGAAGAAGAAAAAAAAAAAGAAATCCGTCCTGGCACATTTGGCGTGACCTAACACGTGCCACGTTCCATCAGTTGACCTACGATTGGCACCATATGGTTTCCTTTGTGTTGGCGCGTCGAACAGTGCCACCTCCGTCACGATCAGCCCAGTCGTTTGGCCTCCAGATCCGAAAATGCTTGAACACACTCAAACACTCACAAACATCTCAGGCTCAACTTTTCTTTTGCCACCCTCCCAAGATGATATTTCCGGATCTAAAACCATGCCATTGCATGCTTTTATTATCTCATATATTTTTTTTTTTTATCAAATTATCATGTTTTACATATGTAGTAAATCTATTTCATTGTCACTTTTGGTTAACGTTTGCAATTTTTGTTTTTAAGTGTTCAGTCTGTGATGGTTTCTTTCTCATTCCGATTATGACTGACAAAAGAATTGTTGCCATAGCGTCTTTGGCTTTATCAGCCATGGACACTCAGGGTTGGGAATAATTTTCCATTTGATTAGACACAAGAACTACAGTAGGTATTTCCACAGCATTAATTTCTTATTTTCTTTACCACTGCTGAAAAGCTTAAATCTTTGAGCCTTCAACATCGCATACGTGTGTGTTTGTGTACTGTGTATTCTACAGAAATATTCAGAAAAAGAAAATTTCCGGGAAGATTTTTTCTCTGTGTATTTCTTTTGATGAGATAGAGGAACTATGGTATGAAATGAAACTATAAAGTAAACATAGGGGTTTTGGTAAATTTTAATCAATGTGCACATCCACAAAATAGAAATATCCAAGGTTTCATGAATAATTAACCAAATTTAGATATTTGTGTCCTATTGGGTGTGGGACCGATTGTTTTAATTGCTTTCAACGTGTCAGAGGTGAGATAGAATAATGCCTTTTTCTCCGTTTAGTAAAAAACATATAGGAAAACAAAGAATATGAACTACCCTACTAAAGAATAGAAAATGTGTGGAGCATTCCCACTTGTTATGCTTGTTTTCTATGCAGTAAAATATTACAAAGATATATTTTATGAGTAGGCGAAGCAGAATAATTTTTTCTTATATATATATATATATATATATATATATATATATATATATATATATATATATATATATATATATATATGTATATATATATATATTTATATTTATATATATATATATATATATATATATATATATATATATATATATATATATATATATAATTTATTATTATATTTTATTGACGATGGAAAAGCTTAATTTCATTTGGTTAGTTGTGTAGACGTATTGAACATGCAGAGACAAAATTAAGAATGCTGACTGAATCTAAAGAGGATTTTGCTTACTTGATAAAACTGTTGTTGTTATTGATTTTTTGTTAAGGACTCATATTCTTCCTGCATAATCTCATTATCCTTATTGAGTAATGGTTTGTCATCTTCCCGTAATATTTCATTAAAAATACAATATTCTCATGGCATTCACTTATTATTTTTTTCTTTTTAATAAATATTTTGGATTTTATACATTACTTTCTATGACGATTTGTAATCGATTTTTTTAAGCACTCTATTAAGGAATATAAAACACATGAAAACATTCAACTGTTGTAATTAATAAAATGCACACAATGTTGTATATTTACAGGAAACCAGTGAATTTTTTTTTCTTTAATGGATTATCTTTTCCATATGCGAACTCTTCTAAACACATACAAATAAATACTTGTAATCAGAATCGGGCTGAGAAACTCGGAGATTCCGAAGGTAACTCTAGGTCTTCTTCATGAGATTAGATGGCAGAAAAGGAGGCCAAAGATCTCCTTGAAGAAATTGTGTTTGGGGGAAGAATAAACCCAAGAAAGCCAAAGAATTTGAAATGATTTATAAACATGTGTTCAAATATATATAGATTGTGGATGAAAGAGTTGATCGATAGCTATGGGAGAGGAAAAAAAAAACACTTGGCTGTTAACTTGAAGTTTTAGGAGCGAAGATCATTAGAGCATCGCATAGAACCTATTATTATAAAAGGTGAATAAAGTTGATAAAAATTCAGGATAAATGGAATATAAATTTAAAAAAAATATATATATGTGTCACCATGCAGTAACTTGATTAAGAAAAAAAAAGATAAGATAAAGATATTTTAATATGTTACGACATATGAACATGGCTAATCGAAAGAGAAACGAAGTCAAATTTTCTGTAATTAGAATCTCTCTCTCTCTCTCTCTCTCTCTCTCTCTCTCTCTCTCTCTCTCTCTCTCTCTCTCTCTCTCTCTCTCTTATTTTTGGTAATATTAAAGCAAATATGATTAGAGGGATTCTCAAAAATTAATTTCATTTGCTGCCGGATGGGGGGATATGGGTAGGGGGTCGACCGTGAATTCACCAGGCAGTAGTTAAGTTTCCCGTCTTTCAAATTAACCTGTTTTTCCTTAAGGCTGATTTCAATTTTACGAAAATGTCGGTGGCCAGACAATAAAGGAAATTGCTAGAAGTTAAACTTCTTAGGGGAAAAAGTTTCCTGAAAACTTATGAGAGAGTCAGTTTGAGGGCGGAATAGGTTCCAACTTTCCATATTCTATTACTGAAGAAACAGGTTCTATTTTAAATTCATGAGGAAATAATCAGATCATCGAATCGTTTCTGTAAAGTCAAGTAACCAAATCATCATATACATCAGCAATTGCATAAAAGCAGTTATGTCGTGTAGGGTGAAATGGGAATTAGAATAAGCTTAGCAGTAGTATGGCTCACTTGGTTGGTTGAAACGAGGAATGTTTCCTCTAAAAGGAAAGAGTTTTATAGATTAGATTTTCACTCGAAGTTAGTAGTACATTGCATATCCAGCAGAGGATTTTGAGGCTGGAACGTAGACAGGTACAACAGCTGCCTCCTTCTTGGCACTGTTGGAGGCTACGGTGACAGGTTTGAGGTTAGAGTGGTACCCGTGATGATCGTCGTGCCCATACCCTGCAGGTAAGAAAGGTCATATCATAAATGGCAAGACATTATTGCTCTAATCTATTCTATAATTACGCCGTATCTTTGATTCTTTTTTTTTGAATCTCGTGATTATTTGCTAAACTACATTCTATGCTACTGGCTCAGGCCGTGATAAAAACAAAGGTAATTTGTTGATATATAAAAGAGATGAAGAAATCAAATAAATTATAGGGTTTAGTTAGCTAAATGACCTACCTCCATGATGGTCGTCATGACCGTGGTGGTCATCATGCCCGTAGCCATGCCCATGGTGATCATCGTGACCATAGCCTCCATGGTGATCATCATGGTGATCGTCATGGCCGTAGCCATGCCCATGATCATCATGGCCATGGTGATCGTCATGCCCATAGCCTCCATGATGATCGTCATGACCATAACCGTGTCCGTGTCCGTGGTCATCGTGCCCATAGCCTCCATGATGGTCGTCGTGTCCATAGCCATGTCCATGATCATCATGGCCTTTATGTTCGTCATGGCCATAATCGCCCTTATGGCCGCCCTTCTTACCATAGGAGCTCTTGTGACCATAGTGACCCTTTTTGCCGTAGTCCCCTTTGTGGCCTTTGTGGTCATCGTGGTACTTGCCTTTCTCGTGGTGACCTTTCTTGCCGTGCTTGTCATGGTGCTTTCCTCCCTGCAAAATGGGTGGTTGATATTAGAGTTTGAGAGAATATTAAGATGTTTTGTTTTTAATTGCAAATATCCGAGATGGTTATTGGTGACGTAACCAATGTAACGAAGAAATCATGTGGTGCACATGGAGAAATTATTTACTGATCTACTTTTAAAATTTTTAAGTTGATTTAGAGCAATGCAGTGTTGGATTAGCTGCCAAGTTGCAGAGATTTGTGAATAATTTTCCAGTGTAAAAATATTAAAGAAAGCAAAAAACAACAGGAAAGAGAAATGAATACCTTGTAATGTTTGCCTTTGTGGTCTTTCCCTTTGTGGGATTTGAAGTGCTTATCGAAGTCATCATATTTGCTGTGATATTTCTTCTTGTCTCCGTCGTCGTAGAATTTCTTGTGGGTGTGGTACTCCTCCTTGTGGTAGACGTCTTTGTGACCCTGGGGGATACACGGGGTTTAGGACTCTCTCTCTCTCTCTCTCTCTCTCTCTCTCTCTCTCTCTCTCTCTCTCTCTCTCTCTCTCTAAGCTATATCGTAGGGTTATGTTTCATATGATTATAGGTGCTATATGTATCAAGCTGATATATGTATCAGAGTATCAACAGACCACTTGCGATTATATTAGGCTGTTTGTTAAGAAGCAACTTTCTAATACCTCGATGGGAACATCTTGTAACCTTTGACAGGGAAGTTACTTTGTTTTCTTGGGTTTGCTAGTTAGTCTGTTTGTTAGAAGGATTAAGGAAAAAGTTAAGTATGCTTTTGTTTAAAAAGATGACTAATTGTACTTGGTTACTGGCAACAAATGATAAGAGTTTCGAAGATATAAGAATATATCTATTGTAAAAACTTGAGAGATTGGTCAAGGCTGTGGAGAATTCCTTTTTCTGAACGCTTGTGAATATATTCCATTACTTATATGTTTATGTCATCATCCTACTTGTATGTATGTATCGTTACTTGTTTGTAGATATCATTACTTGACTGTATATTTCATTACATGTCTATTTATTTGAGTACCCCATCGCTGTATATGGTGACATATGACATTAGTAAGTCGCTGGCTCAGTATCCATTTTTTTTTCTTATACAAAATGTTAGAAATTGGTCCTACATGGAGTATATTATCCAATTCATTTGAATCTTGATTTCATTCATTATTTGTATGAATATTTTTCCCATTGTTAAGAGGTTTGGTATTGGGATTTTATTGAATTCCAGCTTAACTGCTGTGCAGTAACTAGAGTAGATAATTTAGGGTTACTTAATTCCACTAGTCTAAGAATACCTCCAAAGCCAGTGACAATGACAGTATTGGAATGACTAGACGAGAACCTGTGAGTTGGTGTTAGAAAGTGAGATAACTGAAGGATGACCGTGAAATTCAACTGGAACTACTTCGTCTATAGCGATTTCTCACCTCGTTCGTTCTCGACAGGAAAAAGAAAGGTCGCCTCGTTTGTACAAATGTGTCAACATATGACACTTCCAGTAATCTTATTCGGCTAAATAAACTAAGGGATCCCATTAGTTACTTTATAAAGGCTTATTGTTCTGCAGTGCTGATCAGAATTGAAAAAAAGTGTGGAAAAATGCTAAATTTATGTGGTAAATCGAGTTTATGACAATCTTAACTACTGGATAATTTGAAAGCTGATATGAGATAACCAGATTCAAGTTATTGCATCACTACACCAGAATATATTTGTGTGACAGTATTTAGCGGGGTCGGGAACCCTGTAATGTCATAACAATCATATCATGTCTTATGAATTTGCGAAAGATGTTATTAAGAATGGAAATCCTACCTTCAACGCTCTCATATTTTTGTTACAGGGTATAACAATTATTATCATCATTATTATTATTATTATTATTATTATTATTATTATTATTATTATTATTATTACTAAGCAAAGCATGATCTCGTTATCTGTGTAAAAAACCTGAAAAGTCTTACCTTCTTCTTGTGACCCTTCTTGTGGTGACCTTTATCGCCGTACTTGTGACCTTTCTTGCCCTTCTTGCCCTTGTGCTCGTCGCCGTAGTACTTGGCCTTGTGGTGGTGACCTTTATATTTCTTGCCTCCTTTGTCGTGGTATCCCTGTGGAAGGAAGAGGAAGGATTCACTTAGGATGTAGGAATTCATTTACTGTTCTTCTTATCAAAGGTTTCATAAGTGTACAGTCCTCACCTCTCTCTCTCTCTCTCTCTCTGTCTGTCTCTCTCTCTCTCTCTCTCTCTCTCTCTCTCTCTCTCTCTCTCTCTCTCTCGATAGAGAGAGAGAGAGTAAACAATTCATATGTTGTCACCAACCTTCTTGTGAGCTTTTCCATGGTCGCCGTAGTGATTTCCCTTATGGCCCTTCTCAGCCTTGTGGCCCTTGTGCCCTTTGTAGCCCTTCTTTTCGTGATGACTTCCTTTGTAGCCCTTATGACCTTTGTGTGCCTTTTTACCCCCTTTATCATACCCTGGAAAAAAAAAATCGTTATCTCGAGTCTGATTGGATTATGGCTGTGCAACAGGTTTTCTCTGGTCTTGTCGATCTTCTGTAATGTAATTATGGATACAAAGATTCCGACAACTTCAGTTCTGTTATTCCAGCGGGGGATTTTAAGGCAGGTAATCAAATCTTTAAGGCTTCGATGCCGATGTGTTCCAGGTAACGCAAGAGGCCAATCAAGCTAATTGCCCTGCTGTGCAGTCGTTCGTTTGTTCCCTATCTAGTTTGTGCTATCTAATAGTATTGCTTTCGTTTTTATTTTTTCATTGCAGCTTGGGATCTGTTTGTGATGTGATACTGTTAATAAAGTTATGTTCTTAGTTTTTGTTGAAAACGCCATTGGTTGAATTCAAACCTAAATATAAAGGAAAACAATTAGCTTATATCTTTACTTTTCGAAATATATATGGCATTTTAATTACACGCAGTTCCCGCAATTGATTGCATTGTAGTTTCCGTGATATATGATAACAGACCATATTGGATAGCTCATAATTAAGGTAGAAATATTGTTATGAAGAGGTCGTATTTCATGAGTATTACTGGGAGAACTTTGAACGTGATAGACATATAGACATTTTTCTTTTCAGGGATTTTATTAAGTACGAATCGAATTTAATTACATTCAAAACATAACTTCTAATCTACCATTGCAGGGGTATATAATATCTGTACTTCGTACATGTTCATCTGTGGGTGTAATTTTGTGTGGAAACTTCAGAGTATTTGACTGAGGATATTCATAATTCTCGTCGAATAAGAGAATGAGAGAATATTTACAAGAAGAATACTCCAAAATTCATATCTTATGTCTTCCACTAATTCATATTTTAATCAATTAATTAAGCAATGATTAATTCAAGAGTTCAATTAATTCCTGTGCAAAACTTACCCGTGGCTGCTGTCTGGAGATCGACCGTGGCAACGGCGGAGACTTGCTGGCTGCCCTCCGGCAGGAGGTCGGTGTCCTCAGGGTCCTGGAAAACGCTGACTGCTGCAAAATCAAGGTCCTCCGGCTCCCCTTTCAGATTTCCCGCAGCCGTCGCCAATGCCACCGCCAGGAATGCCAGTTTTATCTGCCGAAGGAGTCGACGAAGTGAATGGCGTATCAAGGATTTTTTTTTTTTTTTTTTTGCAAAGGGGGCAAACAATGGGAAAATTTCCCTAAAAACAAAGTTGTTTATGAATTTCATTGATTTTGCAATATGCAGGTTTTTAAAAAGAAAAAATACAGAAACAAAGTGAAAAGAAGTGAAGAAAAAAAAAAACCATTCTATTCACTAAAAGTTAATGAACATTATTCTTATAATATATTTTTCAATGGAGATAAATATTAATCATATCAATGTACTCAATTTTATCTTCTTACTACAAGGCAGTAGCACAAGTAACTTGGTAAGGAAATTTTTGCGTTTAAATGCCAGTAATTTGATTGTTACCTAATTTCTAACTTATATATTGAATGAAAAAAAAATGCAAAGAAGTGAAGAAAAAAACCATTCTACAGTAGTCACTGAAAGTTAATGAACATTATTAATATGATATATTTTTCATGGTGGATGAAAATTAATCATATCAATGTACTGAATTTTTAACTTTTTACCACAAGGCAGTAGCACAAGTAACTTAGTAAGGAAATTTTTCTTTTAAAATACCAGTAATTTGATTACTACATAATATCTAACTTGAATATTAAATGAATTCGATATCTAACCCATTTATAAATAATCAACGAAATGCATACAGCAATTTAGAATATCATATACAGTAAAATATATTAACTTTATATCTTAATCTTTTTTTTATTTTACTAAATCTTGTGATTACTGCTTCAAGGTTAATCGACTCTACTTTCTACCTTTCAAGGCTAATTAAGGTTTTGCCTGACAAACGGTCCTCAGTCATCGTAGACCTAAGATCATTTCTAATCAACTTAAGCCTACTAAAAGATCCTTCTACACCTAAACTTCAGATACTACATATATTCAAAATTGTGTACAAAATCACCACATTTGCATATTCAGAATTCCAATTGGCATTATGTAGGAATTCTGAACAGCAGCGTTATCAAGTTTACTCTTTATTTCTTGTGTGTCATTAACAAGTGAAGAAAACTGATTGTATTCAGCAATTGTACTATCTATGTCTACATCCATTGAATAGACCTTAGGCAGTTGTCTGCTATGTTTTATCCAAATATTTGGGAAGCAAGCACGAAAACTACTTAACTGAATTTTAAAAACCAAAAGACATGTCCTGCAGACCATTATAATTAAAGAAATATATACTTTAATTTAACTTAGTTTCAATATTAACTGTTGGTTCATTAGCAGGTGTATCTTCTACCATTCTTCAGTGACACCTAACTAGAGGAACCTGAAATGCTGTTTCAGAACACTCTGATTCTGAAAAAAGCTTTCGGATGATAAAGTTTCCAGTTAAATGTTTCATTTGTTCTAACTTTTAAATTGATGCTTGTTTAATGTCCAAAGAAATTTCCCAAAACATTTCCCAGGGGACCAGTTTGCTCCCCACCCAACATTGACCGCACACCCTGCACCCTTTTGGCTACGTCACTGATCAACGAAGGGATTAAGTGATGACATTTTATTTGGGTGTATATGTAAATGTATGTATGTATGTATGTATGTATATCTATATATGTATATATATATATATATAAATATAAATATATATATATATATATATATATATATATATATATATATATATACATATATATATATATATATATATATATATATATATATATATGTACACACACACACACACACACACATATATATATATATATATATATATATATATATATATATATATATATATATATATATATATGTATTCATGGTTTCTAGCTTAGTTTTTAAGTATATCTTTGTTTCTCAATTATTTTGAAGCATAGTAGTTTCTCAAAATGATTTTGATATCTAATAATACTTCTTAATTAAATGATGAAATATAGTAAGCAAATTAGCACAGTTTTTTCGGGTTTATCATGAATATTTCCATTACCTGAAAATATCTAGAATTTAGAGAGATAATGAAGAAAATGTTCGTTCTCTAAGCTCTGTATATCGTAGGATACCTTAGGGGTATTTATTCCATTCGCTTTTATCATATTTTATTTCGACAAAGCTTCTTTTGTTATTTTTTAGCGCTTGCGGCCACACACAAAAGTATGAAGAATTTGTGATTATTATGAGTAGGTACAAAATAGAAATATTTAATATTGTATTTCAAAAATATCCAGAAGGATATAGTGCTGGAAAAAGGTCATACTGTTGTTTGATCATTATTTCTGCGATAAGACAAAGATTGAATAATCAGCTGAATTGAATTATCGTGATTTTCTGCGTAGCAAAATCCTAGATTAGTATTTATTTTGGAGAATTAAGAGGCTTTGATTGTCTGTATAGTAAATTTCGCGAAGTTTTAGTGGACGAAAATGCAAAGGATTTATCATATGAGATTGGAGATTCAGATGTGTCATAAGACAGTTATAACTCCTACTAAGAAGGAAACAGATATTATGGTCTTATGAATTGCAATATAACAAAAGCCTAGAACTGAATAAACATTTTGAAGGGCACTCTCTGATTATGCGTCGAAAGAGAAATGAAAATAGAAATCGTTAAGAAAGCTAAAACGGGTTCAAACAACATATATCTATTATGAAGAGACTCGTTCTTACCCACGCTGCTCCAGTCATCTTGTAGCAGTTCAGGGACCTCCTATTGAGGTCTTCGCTGAAGGAGGAGCCAGCCACCACTGACGTTCCCTTCGCCGCCCTCAGGTTATATACCCGAAGGTGGCTCTTGCTTTTCCAAGCGCTGGTCACCAAGCGGCACCGTCCTATCATGGCTTCAGTGGCGACCTGACGCGTTGAGCCATTGAGAGATCACGGCTTTTTTTCCCTAATTATAAATGGTATCGGCAAAGAAAGAGGAAACAGGAAAACGTGTGCGGTATATGTAGCATTGAGATTGACAAGACTTTAGTCTCGATAATCACTCAAAGAAATTATTTCGTGTAAATAAGAAGAAAGATTTGGATGAACGCTGTGGATTTTGTTTTTAACGTTAAAGGTTTGTTTTTGTTTTTGTTTAATAAGAATTTTTCATACCTATAGCTAATCAAGGGAATTATAGATGGTTTTATCGTTAGAAAATATTTCCTTTAGCTCTCGGTGGAGTTGCAGGATACGGAATCATATATGTTTTTCTTCCTAATTCCCTGAAATGTATCTTGATATCGAAAGGATTTTTTGCTAAGGAAGAGTGGCAGTTTTGCAAATAAAAATTGCTAGAAAATGTGTGATCAAAAGCACTTCATGATATGGTTCATAAGGCAAGATTTCACGAGGAAAAAAAGTCGAAAATACTATTTTTGTTGAAGAAAATAAACAGAAAATAATCCATCAAGGCTTCTGATGACATAATGTACAAAATGAGGGTCAAAGCGATATCAGCGCTTTTTTAGAATCAACTATCTTCAGTTTTCTGTCTGTCTTCTTTCCTTGAATTTCTGTCTGTGCCTTCTCCGTTTCAGTTCTTATTTTTGTCTTTGTATCTTCTTTGTTACAGTTTTTGTTTTCAGTATTTCTTCCTTGCTTCAATATATCCTCTTTGCTCCAGTCTACACCTATCTACGTCCCTTCTTTGCTTCACTTCTTGTCTGTCTATTATTTCAGTTACAGTTCCTTGCTCCAATTATAATTTTTTTTTCTGTATATTTCCTTCAGTATTTGTCTGTCTTTTCTTTTCTTCAGCTTCTGTCTAAGTCCCTACTTTTCTTCAGCTTCTGTCTATCTATGTGTCTTCTTTGCTCCAGTCCTTGTGAGTCTGTGCATCTCATTTATATCAGATTCTGTTTATTGTTGTCTTCTTATCTTGAGTTTCTGCCAGTCTGAGTAACTTTTTGGCTTCTGTTCTTTTTTCTTGTCCATTCTTTGATTACGTTTGTTTTTTCTTTGCTTTAATTTCGGCCTCTCTGTCTCTTTTTTATTCCAGCTCTCATTTGTTTGTGTATCTTATTTGCTCTCATTTTTGTATGTCTATAATCTGTTTCAGGTCTTGATTACATGGTTTTTTTTTGCTTCAGAATTATCTGTGCCTATTTTTTTTTTTTAGTTTTCTATATCTGTGTCTCTTCTTGGCTTTCATTTCTATCTGTGTCTTCTTTGTTCCATCTCTTTTCATTTCAGTGTATCTTCTTGGCTTCAGTTTCTGACTGACTGTGTGTTTTCTTGGAATTGTTTTTTTTCTGTCAATGTTACTTCTTTGCTTCCTTTTTTGTTTTGGCTTTAGTTATTATTTTCTGTCTATGTTACTTGTATCTATTTATGTCTTTCGAAATCTTCATAGATTAGGCTACCTCAATCGGCCTCTCTTCTTTGCTTATTTTTTTGTTTCTTGTCTCTTGCCTTAGTTTTAATGTCTGTTCGCTGCATTTAGTGTCTCTTCGTGCCCTTTTCCCGTTTTTGCATATCTTTTTCTTTTCTTATTGTTTCAGTTTCCTTCTTCTCCTCATTACTCCAGTTTTTTTTTTCTCTTATTTTCACTAGTTTATCTGTCTGTGACTCTCTGCTTCAGTTTTGTGTGTCTGTCCCCTCTTTGTCTGTACATCTTATTAGCTTCAGCTGTAGGTTGTCTGTCTTTGCTTCCGTTTCTCTGGTATCTTTTTGTGTCTTTTATAAACCTTTCTATTTTTTATTCATTTTTTTTTTATCTTTTTTCCAATTTATATATAGCCAGTTTTCATCTTGACACACGTGTCTATCCTTTGCATCAGTGTCTGTGCGTGGTGATTCTGTCTGTATTTTCTGCCTATCACTGTTCTTTCTTTAGTTTGCTTTATGCGTGTGTGCATCAGGTACGTCTATCTATCTCGAAATGTTTCCTTGAATCTATGGAAACTTGGGGTTCTGACCTACTAGTAGGTAACGAAACCCAATAAGTAAGGAACCTTATATAACCTATTGGACATTTCACAGCCAAAACCCCTTGAGCGAATCTAAAGAGGATTACGGTGACTTCCTTGAAAATAATAATATGTCTTTATCGGCATTGTCTTTATACTCGTCACTCAATTTCAAATATTCGTTAGGAAAAAGAATTTCTTCTGAGAAGATTTCTAGACAAATCACTACCATAACTTAGATATAGAGGATTTTCATTTATACCTTAAAATATCTGGACAATACGTAAGTATATACAAAATATTCGTACGGTAAAAAAGGTGGCAAATCTGTTTTTTCAGTAAAAATTTATATATTTCTGTATAAAACATATTTTGAAGAGAGAGAGAGAGAGAGAGAGAGAGAGAGAGAGAGAGAGAGAGAGAGAGAGAGAGAGAGAGAGAGAGAGAGAGAGAGCATATTTGGTCTAAAATATTAATATTAACGTATTAAACAATATACTTTGTTTATTCTATACTTGAAGACAACAATTTAGGAATTAAATTGCAGATGGGTAGTCGCGATAGGCAACTTCTTTCATTGGTCATAGAGAATGCATCGATTTTTCAAACTCGACAAATCAGTTCACATTGCTTCTTGGTTATAATCTTACAATTTAGAGATATTCAATTTACACATTTTTTTTTAACGCAAATCTTACCATTTCAGAGCATATGCTCACAGCTGAAAGCAAATACTTAAAAACAAATAAACATTGTATTCGTGATTGAATTCTATAGCCTATTCTGATATACTCAGAGAAGTATAGCCTATTCTGATGTACTAAGAGAAGTGCAGCCTATTCTGATGTACTCAGAGAAGTACAGCCTATTCTGATGTACTCAGAGAAGTGCAGCCTATTCTGATGTACTCAGAGAAGTTCAGCCTATTCTGATGTACTCAGAGAAGTTCAACCTATTCTGATGTACTCAGAGAAGTGCTGCCTATTCTGATGTACTCAGAGAAGTGCAGCCTATTCTGATGTACTCAGAAAAGTTCAGCCTATTCTGATGTACTCAGAGAAGTGCAGCCTATTCTGATGTACTCAGAGAAGTGCTGCCTATCTTGATGTACTCAGAGATGTGCATCCTATTCTAATGTACTCAGGGAAGTGCCACCTATTCTGATGTACTCAGAGAAGTACAGCCTATTCTGATGTACTCAGAGAAGTATAGCCTATTCTGATGTACTCAGAGAAGTGCTGCCTATTCTGATGTACTCAGAGAAGTTCAGCCTATTCTGATGTACTCAGAGAAGTTCAGCCTATTCTGATGTACTCAGAGAAGTGAAGCATATTCTGATGTACTCAGAGAAGTGCAGCCTATTCTGATGTACTCAGAGAAGTGCAGCCTATTCTGATGTACTCAGAGAAGTTCAGCCTATTCTGATGTACTAAGAGAAGTGCAGCCTATTCTGATGTACTCAAAGAAGTTCAGCCTATTCTGATGTACTCAGAGAAGTTCAGCCTATTTTGATGTACTCAGAGAAGTGCTGCCTATTCTGATGTACTCAGAGAAGTTCAGCCTATTCTGATGTACTTAGAGAAGTGCAGCCTATTCTGATGTACTCAGAGAAGTGGTGCCTATTTTGAAGTACTCAGAGAAGTGTAGCCTATTCTAATGTACTCAGAAAAGTGCCACCTACTCTCATGTACTCAGAGAAGTGCAGCCTATTTTGATCTTCTCAGAGAAGTGCAGCTTATTCTGATGTACTCAGAGAAGTGCTGCCTATTTTGATGTACTCAGAGAAGTTCAGCCTATTCTGATGTACTCATAGAAGTACAGCCTATTCTGATGTACTCAGAGAAGTACAGCCTATTCTGATGTACTCAGAGAAGTATAGCCTATTCTGGTGTACTCAGAGAAGTTTAGCCTATTCTGATGTACTCAGAGAAGTGCAGCCTATTCTGATGTACTCAGAGAAGTGCAGCCTATTCTGATGTACTCAGAGAAGTATAGCCTATTCCTATGTACTCAGAGAAGTGCAGCCTATTCTGATGTTATCAGAGAAGTACAGCCTATTCTAATGTACTCAGAGAAGTATAGCCTATTCTGATATACTCAGAGAAGTTCAGCCTATTCTGATGTACTCAGAGAAGTGCAGCCAAATTCTGATGTACTCAGAGAAGTGCAGCCTATTCTGATGTACTCAGAGAAGTAGAGCCAATTCTGATGTACTCAGAGAAGTTCAGCCTATTCTGATGTACTCAGAGAAGTGCAGCCTATTCTGATGTACTCAGAGAAGTGCAGCCTATTCTGATGTACTCTGAGAAGTATAACCAATTCTGATGTACTCAGAGAAGTTCAGCCTATTCTGATGTACTAAGAGAAGTGCAGCCTATTTTGATGTACTCAGAGAAGTGCAGCCTATTCTAATGTACTCAGAGAAGTATAGCCTATTCCTATGTACTCAGAGAACTGCAGCCTATTTTGATGTTATCAGAGAAGTGCTGCCTATTCTGATGTACTTAGAGAAGTGCAACCTATTCTGATGTACTTAGAGAAGTACAGCCTATTCAGATGTACTCAGAGGAGTATGGCCTATTCTGATGTACTCAGAGAAGTGCTGCCTATTCTAATGTACTCAGAGAAGTGCCACCTATTCTGATGTTATCAGAGAAGTACAGCCTATTCTAATGTACTCAGAGAAGTATAGCCTATTCTGATGTACTCAGAGAAGTTCAGCCTATTCTGATGTACTCAGAGAAGTGCAGCTTATTCTGATGTACTCAGAGAAGTGCAGCCTATTCTGATGTACTCAGAGAAGTAGAGCCAATTCTGATGTACTCAGAGAAGTTCAGCCTATTCTGATGTACTCAGAGAAGTGCAGCCTATTCTGATGTACTCAGAGAAGTGCAGCCTATTCAGATGTACTCTGAGAAGTATAGCCAATTCTGATGTACTCAGAGAAGTTCAGCCTATTCTGATGTACTCAGAGAAGTGCAGCCTATTTTGATGTACTCAGAGAAGCGCAGCCTATTCAGATGTACTCAGAGAAGTATAACCTATTCCTATGTACTCAGAGAAGTGCAGCCTATTTTGATGTTATCAGAGAAGTGCTGCCTATTCTGATGTACTTAGAGAAGTGCAACCTATTTTGTTGTACTTAGAGAAGTTCAGCCAATTCTGATGTACTCAGAGAAGTGCAGCCTATTCTGATGTACTCAGAGAAGTGCTGCCTATTTTGATGTACTCAGAGAAGTGCAGCCTATTCTAATGTACTCAGAGAAGTGCCACCTATTTTGATGTACTCAGAGAAGTGCAGCCTATTCTGATGTACTCAGAGAAGTGCAGCCTATTCTGATGTACTCAGAGAAGTGGTGTCTATTTTGATGTACTCAGAGAAGTGCAGCCTATTCTGATGTACTCAGAGAAGTGCTGCCTATTTTGATGTACTCAGAGAAGTGCAGCCTATTCTAATGTACTCAGAGAAGTGCCACCTATTCTGATGTACTCAGAGAAGTTCAGCCTATTCTGATGTACTCAGAGAAGTGCAGCCTATTCTGATGTACTCAGAGAAGTGCCACCTATTCTGATGTACTCAGAGAAGTGCAGCCTATTATGATGTACTCAGAGAAGTGCCACCTATTCTGATGTACTCAGAGAAGTGCAGCCTATTCTGATGTACTCAGAGAAGTGCAGCCTATTCTGATGTACTCAGAGAAGTATAGCCTATTCCTATGTACTCAGAGAAGTGCAGCCTATTTTGATGTTATCAGAGAAGTGCTGCCTATTCTGATGTACTTAGAGAAGTGCAACCTATTCTGATGTACTTAGAGAAGTACAGCCTATTCCGATGTACTCAGAGGAGTATGGCCTATTCTGATGTACTCAGAGAAGTGCTGCCTATTCTAATGTACTCAGAGAAGTGCAGCCTATTCTGATGTTATCAGAGAAGTACAGCCTATTTTAATGTACTCAGAGAAGTATAGCCTATTCTGATGTACTCAGAGAAGTTCAGCCTATTCTGATGTACTCAGAGAAGTGCAGCCTATTCTGATGTACTCAGAGAAGTGCAGCCTATTCTGATGTACTCAGAGAAGTAGAGCCAATTCTGATGTACTCAGAGAAGTTCAGCCTATTCTGATGTACTCAGAGAAGTGCAGCCTATTCTGATGTACTCAGAGAAGTGCAGCCTATATAGATGTACTCAGAGAAGTTCAGCCTATTCTGATGTACTCAGAGAAGTGCAGCCTCTTCTGATGTACTCAGAGAGGTGCAGCCTATTCTGATGTACTCAGAGAAGTATAGCCTATTCCTATGTACTCAGAGAACTGCAGCCTATTTTGATGTTATCAGAGAAGTGCTGCCTATTCTGATGTACTTAGAGAAGTGCAACCTATTCTGATGTACTTAGAGAAGTTCAGCCTATTCTGATGTACTCAGAGAAGTGCAGCCTATTCTGATGTACTCAGAGAAGTGCTGCCTATTTTGATGTACTCAGAGAAGTGCAGCCTATTCTAATGTACTCAGAGAAGTGCCACCTATTCTGATGTACTCAGAGAAGATCAGCCTATTCTGATGTACTCAGAGAAGTGCTGCCTATTCTGATGTACTCAGAGAAGTGCTGTCTATTTTGATGTACTCAGAGAAGTGCAGCCTATTCTAATGTACTCAGAGAAGTTCAGCCTATTCTGATGTACTCAGAGAAATGCAGCCTATTCTGATGTACTCAGAGAAGTGCAGCCTATTCTGATGTACTCAGAGAAGTACATCCTATTTTGATACTCAAAGAAGTGCAGCATATTTTGATACTCAGAGAAGTGCAGCCTATTCTAATGTACTCAGAGAAGTGCAGCCTATTCTGGTGTTCTCAGAGAAGTTCAGCCTATTTTGATGTACTCAGAGAAGTGCAGCCTATTTTAATGTACTCATAGAAGTGCCCCCTATTCTGATGTACTCAGAGAAGTGCAGCCTATTCTGATGTAATCAGAGAAGTGCAGCCTATTCTGATGTACTCAGAGGAGTATAGCCTATTCTGATGTACTCAGAGAAGTGCAGCCTATTCTGATGTACTCAGAGGAGTATAGCCTATTCTGATGTACTCAGAGAAGTGCAGCCTATTCTGATGTACTCAGAGAAGTGCAGCCTATTCTGATGTAATCAGAGAAGTGCAGCCTATTCTGATGTACTCAGAGGAGTATAGCCTATTTTGATGTACTCAGAGAAGTTCAGCCTATTCTGATGTACTCAGAGGAGTATAGCCTATTCTGATGTACTCAGAAAAGTGCAGCCTATTCTGATGTACTCAGAGGAGTATAGCCTATTCTGATGTACTCAGAGAAGTTCAGCCTATTCTGATGTAATCAGAGAAGTGCAGCCTATTCTGATGTACTCAGAGGAGTAATGCCTATTCTGATGTACTCAGAGAAGTGTAGCCTATTCTGATGTACTCAGAGGAGTATAGCCTATTTTGATGTACTCAGAGAAGTGCAGCCTATCCTGATGTAATCAGAGAAGTTCAGCCTATTCTGATGTACTCAGAGGAGTATAGCCTATTCTGATGTACTCAGAGAAGTGCGGCCTATTCTGATGTACTCAGAGGAGTATAGCCTATTCTGATGTACTCAGAGAAGTTCAGCCTATTCTGATGTACTCAGAGAAGTGCAGCCTATTCTGATGTACTCAGAGGAGTATAGCCTATTCTGATGTACTCAGAGAAGTACATTCTATTCTGATGTACTCAGAGGAGTATAGCCTATTCTGATGTACTCAGAGGAGTATAGCCTATTCTGATGTACCCAGAGGAGTATAGCCTATTCTGATGTACTCAGAGGAGTATAGCCTATTCTGATGTACTCAGAGAAGTGCAGCCTATTCTGATGTACTCAGAGGAGTAAAGCCTATTCTGATGTACTCAGAGAAGTGCGGCCTATTCTGATGTACTCAGAGGAGTATAGCCTATTCTGATGTACTCAGAGAAGTGCGGCCAATTCTGATGTACTCAGAGGAGTATAGCCTATTCTGATGTACTCAGAGAAGTGCGGCCTATTCTGATGTACTCAGAGGAGTATAGCCTATTCTGATGTACTCAGAGAAGTTCAGCCTATTCTGATGTACTCAGAGAAGCGCAGCCTATTCTGATGTACTCAGAGGAGTATAGCCTATTCTGATGTACTCAGAGAAGTACATTCTATTCTGATGTACTCAGAGGAGTATAGCCTATTCTGATGTACTCAGAGGAGTATAGCCTATTCTGATGTACCCAGAGGAGTATAGCCTATTCTGATGTACCCAGAGGAGTATAGCCTATTCTGATGTACTCAGAGGAGTATAGCCTATTCTGATGTACTCAGAGAAGTGCAGCCTATTCTGATGTACTCAGAGGAGTATAGCCTATTCTGATGTACCCAGAGGAGTATAGCCTATTCTGATGTACTCAGAGAAGTGTAGTTTACGCTTTCGAGTCATGAAACGTAGAAGGTCACCATCGACACCTTATCCTTCAACTATGCTCACTTGAGAGGAGTTGCATATTATTTGATCGCAAATCATAGAATTTTAGTGAACATCACTACAAACTGCAATTGCTACTAACTCAAGATCATCATATTATCTATTCAGAAAAGGATTAAAACTCATTTGACCAAAAATATTATAATAATAAAAAAAAATAACAAAGGCTGAAGACCTCACCCAAACAATTTTTTTTTTTATTTTTATTTATTTATTTTTTTTTTTTTACATTGTCAGTTTGTTACAGTATTGTAACATGTAGGAAGAAATCACTTTACCCGTATATTTTCAAAATTATTGACAAAGGGTCATGTGATGATATAGAGCACAGGACAAAGAACCCTGTTAAGATATAGAACATAGGGCTGCCTTTTTATGATGTCGACTACACATGACAAATAAGTAAGAGAAAGGAAGTATACAGTAAAGACAAAGATCTCACACTTAATCATATAATCATCGTCCAAGCCCCCTCCAAATCCAAGCTGGGACTAGGGAGGGCCGGGCAATGGCTGCCCATAACTCAGCATATACACCTATAGGCTCCCCCAAGTCCCCAATCCTTAGCTCACAAAGATGGTGAGATTGCAGCGACCAAAGAAACTGACGAGTTTGACTCGAATAACCGTCTGGTAATCACCAGGCAAGGACATTACCAACAGGCCATCACACTGAGTGTGAAATAGAAATTTAGTATTTATCGGATTCAATTGAGTCCATTTAGCTCTGAAATCTGGAGTTCAGTCCATTAAGTTGAGGTTCAACTTTATATGCATTAATATATATATATATATATATATATATATATATATATATATATATATATAGATATAGATATATATATATATATATATATATATATATATATATATATATATATATATATATGTATATATATATATATACATATATATATATGTATATATACATATACATATATATATATATATATATATATATATATATATATATGTATATATATATATATATATATATATATATATATATATATATATATATATATATATACATAACCTTTCTGAGTGGGGATACCTTAACGCTGTGAAAGAGTTTGTCCATCGCCGTGATCAGCAAAGTTGTACCAGACATGGACACCCATGCTCGTTTCGTTTACTGTGAGGGATCAGACAAATATCTCCCGCCATCATCAATCCGCACTGGCCAGTGTGGTGATGAAAACTGGCCAAACCACTGACATGAATTATGACTGTCTGAGGCCTTTGTCATGCAGTTGACTAGAAATGGCTGTATTTGTTGTTGTATATATATACTGTATATATATATATATATATATATATATATATATATATATATATATATATATATATATATATATATATACATATATACAGTATATATATATATATATATACATATATATATATATATATATATATATATATATATATATATATATATATTAAGGCGTTTATTCTATATGTGAATGATTCCCGCTGGTTTGTTTCAGAATTTCAAACCCAAGCTTTACCTTGTAAGCTTTATTTGCATTTAGTTTTATTAGTTTTCTACTGGGACAACATTTGTTTGTTTCTTGTCGAATTTTGCATTTAACATACACTGAGTAGCCTACCCTATTGGTCTTTGCATGAAGAAATATTCAAAATAAGGTTCTGTTGCCATGAAGAGTTCTGGTTTCCTAGATTTCAGTGCCTGGCAAATGTAATTAGTACGTCTAGAATAATGAAAATAATATAGTTATAGGCTTGCTTCAGTTAAAAGTTTAACTACTTTTATGATACTTATTCATGGGTCGTTATATATCCTGCTAACTGATTGTATTTTGTATATAATAAAACAAAATACCAAGGTATATCCACCACCTGATATATCATATGATGCACAGTATTGGATATTTGTTAATTATTTCGAAGAAAATAATATTTTTGAGTAAATTTACGGTAATTAATTTGATATTTTTCTTTACTCGGTTAAACAGGGCAACCAGGGACATCACGAAAAAGGGTATAAAGGAAAGTATGATAAAGGAAAATACTACGGCAACTACAAAAAAGCAGGCAAAGGGGAAAAAGGGGGCAAATATGGAACCAAGGGACACTACAACAAAGGCTACAGAGACAAGGTAAGAAAAGCATTAATAGCCTCCTACCTTTACAGGCTTTTAGGGGGAACTGAAGTTTTCCCCTTTATAAGTACGTTCTTCTGTGTACAACTTATCAGTGTATTCATCTTATTTGCCTTGTCATCTCGAATACTCAGACTTGGTGCGACGTAAGTGAAGAGAAATCCTCCAGCTTCTCCGAATGTTTATTATTATTATTATTTTTATTATTATTATTATCCCGTAATGCCAAATCTTTCAACCTTTTTGTGAGCCTTTGGCTTGTAGTATTCTGTTTTTCCAAGTAAAGTATACAGCTTGGCTTGATATAATGACGACGATATTGTGAAGCAGAGCATCTTGTATCGATTGGCAGTCATTGAGGAGTTCCTGTTTATTGGTCTGATTAAGTGACATTTTATGACTACACTATACTAAGAATATCTTATTGTGATTATTTGTTTTTTATTTAAATTTCAATACATATCATTGGCGTGCTATTCATCTCTACACTGGCTGAAATGCTCCCTCAAAGAAGTCGGTTCGACTTTGAGAAGAGAAATGGATGTCTTTAGCAATTTCCTCGGAATTCTTGTTTTATTTGTTAATTGGAAAAGGTATAAAGAAGAAGCTTCTTGGAACTGCTACGTGCAGACGATATGCTGTTAACATCGGGATTCGTGGGGAGAGATAGTTTTAAAGAAGAAATAGAGGATTTGACATGGAAGGATGAACAATTATTTTAAAGGATGATGAATCAACGTACTCAAAACAAAGCTTATGGTGACAAAGGAAAGCGTAGGAAAAATGCTACTACGAAAGGGATTGTGTAGATGATTCATAGATATTGTTAACTGAATACTACATATAGAATGTAATGCCACAAGGAATGCTGAGAGTTGCAGAATGCACTTGGAATAGATTTTCGATGTGTGGAATGCATAGAAAGAGCAAAAAGCAATGAAATGGAGATGGTGGGTTATGTATAACGTTTTTGTTACCCCTAAGACAAAGGATTGTGAAGTTGGCATTAATAGTGATGTAAGAAAGATCAGCAACTAATTTCCGATGTGGACATCAGGCATTTACTCATATTTTTACCAGAAACGATGGCACTGACAAGGTAATTGGAAGATATTCTGAAATTTTTTTTTACCAGCAGATGGGAAGATTCATAGCCTAAGGGATATGGAACGTATATATTACGAATGAGGAAATTCAGAACCCATGCATTTAGCATTATTGAAATTTTAAAGACCGAGTTGGTCTTGACATGTGATGAGGAAAATGAAGGTGATCACGAGGTTGAAGAATAGAAACACACAAGGAATTGAAGAGATTGTAAGTGAAATGCTGCACTAAAGTGAATATAGTCTGACTGGGTTAAGTGAGAGGATATAATATTCCGACGTATAAATATAAAGGTGGTAAAAATCGCTAAGAATTATGGTGTATAACATCACTTTTTTTTTTTTTTACTATACTCAATTTTTTTTTAATGAGGCGCATTTGCCCTGACTCGCAGCGGTGCCCTTTTAGCTCCGAAAAGTTTCTTGCTATCTGATTAGTTAGAATTAGGCCTATCTTGTCCAACCAATCAGCGATGAGGAAACTCTTCCGAGCTAAAAGGGCACCCCTGCGAGTCGGTGCAAATCTGCCTCACTGAAAATAATTGACTATAGGGAAGGTTGTGGTAGGAATTTGGTCGAGAAAGTAAGGATTCTGATGAAGGACTGATAGAGGAATACTATTGTGAGTTTTGGGAAGGAGGAGTGTTCATTTGTCAAGTACAAGGTATTGAAAAGTCAGCGATACAATCTATATAGAGGCAAAATGGTACAGATGGTATGTTGTTGCGAGTAACCAAAAGTTTTCATGATGGAGTAGAAGCACTTTTTAAAGTATGTAAGAGGTGAATGTGGTACAACTTCGTGGCTTTTCGTGGATGGAGTTATGCAAGAGGTCAGAAGAAGGACATTGTATATATGCATGAAGTTATAGAATAAGAAAAAGAGATTTGGAAGGATTAGTTTTTCCCTAGGATATTGTGTTGATCGCGTACACTAGAAGAACCACAGAGTCTGGGAGAAGAGTTTGAAAGTGTGTGCAGGATTATAAAGTTGAGAACAAATAAGAAGGATAGTAAGATAGAGTAAATGATAAAAAAGGAAACTGGAGCAATGGCAGTATGGATGGTAGAAAAATGGGAAGAGATTGATCTGTATAAGTATCCTTTAATAGTTATAATAGTTGATGGTAAGGTGAGTGGGTAGTTGAGTCACAGAATAAGAGAAGCAAGAAAGAGCAGGGTGTGTGTGCAAGAGTAGTAAGAGACTTTTGTTGTCTGTAGAAGCCAATGTAAGAATATCTGAAGGGATTTTTTAACCAAGTCTCCTTTATGGTAACGAACTTTCAATGTTGATTATAAATGATTGAAAAATGCGTGAAGCAGTTGAGATGAACTGTTTACGTAGCAAGTGTGATGGAAGAAGAAATGATAAAGTGAGTAGTTTGATGATTAGAATAAGTGAATGGATGAATCAGAGTGTTTTGAGATGGATTGGTGGTGTAGACAGAATGAATGGTAGCCAGTTTGTGAAAAGAATATAGAATTCAGAAGTGCTCGAAGGCAGGAGGAGACGAACCCTGAACACTTTAGATGGATGGAGTGAAAGATGCATTAGAAAGGAAGGACCCTAATATCCAGGAAGTGCACGAGTGTACGTGCAAGCTGCGTTGAATAGTTCTAATAATTGAGGTTCAACACACTATTGATTAGCCGGTGCTATTATAGTATGCTATCTACCATCGAATTTCTACTATAGTATGGTATCTACCACAAAGTATGTTATCTACTGTGAATGTTAATCCTCCTGTTTGATGAGGATTATCAAACAGATTACTTACCACCAGTATGTTATCCTCATTGGACTTCAATGATAGTTTAATAGTATTTATTGCCAGGACAACATGGATGCATAATTATAAACAGTTTGTAGGTTTGGTTAGGTTAGGTTAGACTAGGTTAGGACACGGATGCATAATAATAAGCAGTTTGTAAGTTAGGTTAGGTTGGGTTGAGTTAGGTTAGGTTAAGTTGGGTTATCAAGTCCGTAGTGATCCTTCTCATTAGAGGCGGATTAGCAAGTAGACCGTATCCTTAGGGACTGATGGTAGGTATCATACTATAGTCAGAGAGGGGTGGTAGATAGCAAAATCGGCGGTAGATAGCATACTATAATAGCACCGATTAGCCTTAGTGTAAGTACATGATATGTATAATATCATTGTAGTTTTACTACACGTGGTATTCGCCCACAGTTCAGCTTAAGGTGATTGTAACAGCGACTTGTGTTGTTCTTCTCTGGTCCTCTGTGTGTATATGGTTATACATTTAGAAATAATAGAAGCATGATGTTGCATTTAATGATAAAATGAGTAAATGACAAAAACAAATAAAAGTAAGTTAAAAGACGGTTTGGTTATCTCTGGCCATTACTGTGATGTATTCTCAAATTATAAAAAAAATCATAACACTTGCTACCCTTTTGTTATCTAATAACCTATTATTATATACAAAGGTTGCATGAAATTTAAAAGTAATACTTGCCTATTCCCCACAAATCCTAAAGAGTGAATTTAGAAGTCGTGTGCCCCTCCTAAATCCTTGTTTGTGTATTCGCGTTTCTAGTTTTTCCAAGAGTAACCCACGCTACTAATTCATCTCCGAAGGGGATTGTTATTTTTACTCAAAAAATTTGAAAACCTATTTCACCTGTCTCAGTGTCTTCACGGTCCTCTGTCATTGACTCAATTGCATATTAGATTTCATCATGTGATATACAAAATTGTTTTCTGTAAAAATATTATTTCTTTCTATTTTCATGAAAGGATAAGATGGAGAAGAAAAGGTTGCAGGAATTGTTTTCCAACATTAGATCCACCGAATGTTGAAAGAGGACGGAAATTTTAAGTAAAAATGTATGTGAAACTTTGATAAGAAATTAGTCTGAAAAAATTTCCTGAGATATCTTCTGGCCGATTCACTGTAATTACATCGCTGCAATTTCATCGCGGTAATTACATCGTGGTAATTACATAGCATGGTAATTACATCTCATGCATTTTCACCGCATTAAAAATACATCGTAATATATCACATCGTCTGTAATTTCATCGTCTTGAATTTTTTATTTTCATGATTGTCTTTATATTAACCACGAAAATTTGTATTTCAACGAGGAAAAATAAATATTTAGTATTAATAGGGTTTTAAATAAGCTTTTAATTTTTTGTTCGGCTTCGAGAACTATTAACTGCTGGACGCCAGTCTTATCTTGAATAGACGATAATTACCCAGTATATTCCCTCGTAAACTTTTTAAAGGAAATAGATGTATTTTACAAATTATAGTGGCTTTTATGGTTTTATGATAGTATATTTTCAATACGAGTTTTATGATAGATTTTAGAACATATACACACACACACACATATATATATACATATATATATATATATATATATATATATATATATATATATTTATATATATACATATATATATATATATATATATATATATAAATATATATATATATATATATATATATATATATATATATATGTGTGTGTGTATATATATATATATATATATATATATATATATATATATATATATATATATACATATATATATATATATATATATATATATATGTATGTATATATATATATATGTATATATATATACATATATATATATATATATATATATATGTATGTATATATATATGAATATATATATATATATATATATATATATATATATATATATATATGAGCGATTCCTCTCCGATAATCCAATAGTTCGCAATTTTCAAAATCCTTGACTATTCTTTGAATTCTTAATGCTGTATCCTTATACTTCTTTTATTTTACGGGGAGGTTCCGCATCTGCTATATATTGTTCCCTTATTGCTTCATTTCTAGCTTGCTCGTCCTTCAAGGTTTCTAAAAATTTCCAGATTGTAGGATGTGAAGCCCCAATTAATTCGCTGAATGAGCGATGCCACCCTTCACAGGCATTGTTTGTCTTAGAAGTACATAATTTAGCAGCATCGAAGCAATTCCAAAGAACATGATCAAAGCGAGGCGGTCGACGTATTAACCTACGGTTTGGCCGTCCAATCCATGTATCCTCAAAGTAATCTAAGACAGACTGGGCTTCTTCGGGAAAATCAGTATTGTCAATTAAATGTTCAAAAGAGGTAACCACATTTGCGACAGGAACAAATGCAAAGGCGGCTATCATACGAATTTTTAATGCGAATTCAGCATCACTCTCGTACAACTGTTGCAGGCCATTTGATTGTATAGATCGAAATAAACATTGTGAGAAATGAAAAAAGCAACCTCGTTGATCTGAATTAGGAAAAGCTGCTTTAAAAGCATTAATGGCTACACTTTCAAAATCAGTCATAATTTTGCTTGGTGATAAGGTTGGCTCTAAACCTTTTAGTTCTGGCAAAAGCTTATTATAACTCTCCTCAGTTTTGTTGGCAATTAAAATAAAAACAAGAGGCAAAACGTCATCATTCACGATACCATGTATTGAGTAGAGTTGATGAAATAAAGAAGGTGTTGTTTTAAACGTCCCATCTGCATAGCAGTTGCTTGCACTGGATAATACCTGAAGATTTTTCCGAGTCGAAAATATAATAATCCTGACTGATCCATCATCATTGTCAAACAGAAGAAATGGCTGATGTGAATGTGTTATCCTATATTGGGGGGGGGGGGGATGCTTAACTCGAGTAAACTAACTGGATTTGCAGGAACTTGTGCTGCTACATTTCTTGCATTTCGTATATTCCTTTTTAAGTACTATGGTGTTGGTAGCTGACCTGCAACTACTTGGGATATATACTCCTACATACGTTTGGGTTGCAATACAATGTGCCATTTCTTGAGTTTTTATTGCTTTTTCTTTAGTTATGTTAATCACTTTGGTAGCTTCAACACGAGCAATATCTCCTGCATGATTGTGTTCTCCGAGTCGTTTTGTAATGGATTCGTTATTTGTATGCATGTTTCTCTTCTTCAAAGGGACAAAGTGAACCTTTTATGTAGATGGAAGTCAATTTCTTACTGTGATTAAAACATTGTACATCTCTCTCTCTCTCTCTCTCTCTCTCTCTCTCTCTCTCTCTCTCTCTCTCTCTCTGTATATATATATATATATATATATATATATATATATATATATATATATATATATATATATATAATATATATATATATATATATATATATATATATAAATATATATGTATATATATACACATATATCTATATATATATATATATATATATATATATATATATATATACTGTATGTTCATAATAGTCATTTTCTCCAACACGGAGGGGCTCCAGATGAAAACATCAAAACAATGATAATCCTTTAGTTGCTGTATTGTGGATGAACCTCCTGTGCATTAAAACTTTCCTCAATACTAGTAGCTCCATACACCTGCACAGAAGGTTCATTAGCAGTGCATTGCCTCTCATACTGATAAGAAAACCAGTCATCTCAACAGATTTAACTCTATTCCTATACATATCTCCCTTATCTAATAAAAAGCAAGTGTCAGTATATATATATATATATATATATATATATATATATATATATATATATATATATATATTTATATATATATATATATATATATATATATATATATATACGTATATATATACATATATACATATATATATATATATATATATATATATATATATATATATATATATATATACATATATTCCCTGTCACACTGAGCAGCAAACGTATGACTACTCGGTCTTTTCCAGTGACCCTGGGTGAGGGGGGAGGTGTAGTCATACTCTGGTAGGGTGTACATCAAGAGGAAACTCGGAAACCACCATCTCCCACAAATTGCCGAAACTGCCCCGTTGTAGTTAGTAAAGGGGGAGAGGGTGGGAAGGGTTGAATCTGTGTCTGCGCTTATGTATCTAAATATCTTCTTTTTTAATCTCTAAGCATCCTCTCTGTTATTTCTAATGTCTTTCTATTGTCTGTAAT
The DNA here is from genome assembly GCF_036898095.1 of Palaemon carinicauda. NCBI lineage: Eukaryota > Metazoa > Arthropoda > Malacostraca > Decapoda > Palaemonidae > Palaemon > Palaemon carinicauda. The sequence goes on along the minus strand of NC_090729.1, from coordinate 159,269,161 downwards.
TCTCATTACATGTCTTGCCCCTGTCTATTTCTTTTTCTTTCCATAGCTTTTTGAGCTGTAACTATTTTATATTCTAAGGCTTTATTAAGGCACCAAATTTCTGATGCATAGGTTGATACCGGTAAGACCATCTGATTAAATATTTTTCTTCATAGAGAAAACAGCATTTCATTTTTTTAATCTTATTTTGTTTACCAAACGCTCTCCATCCCATGCTTATTCTTCTTTTAACTTCGGTCTCGTGTCCTGGGGAAACACTGTCTGTCCTAAGAACATTATTTTCATTATTAATCTCTAGAGGTTCGTCCATAACCTTATTTGTTGTATCTCCGTATTTTCATTGAACATTATCATGGCTCTACTTATATTCATTTTCATTCCTATATTTCTGCTTTCTCTATTCAAGTCTTTTATCATCTTTGCAATTCCTCCCATGATTCACTAAACACAACTATGTCATTTGCAAATCTCAAATTGTTAAGGTATTCCCATTAATATTAATTCATACATTTTCCCATTCTAAATTCTTAAAAGCCTCTTCTAGACATGCTGTGAGAGATGGGGGACTCCCTGTCTAACCCCTTTCTTAATGGGAATTTTCTCACTCTCTACCTAAAATTAGTACATAGTGCAAATTATGGAGCATAAAGTTATTGCCTAACAAAACTCAAAGTATGATTGTAAGTAGGTCAAGGACAGTGACTCCTTAGCATCCGGATCTCAGCATTAATGATATTTCTTTAACTTTGTATAACTATTTTAAAATTTTAAGCGTGATTCTCTTCAATCACACAAAAAATTGGCTTACTAAGAAAGTCTTTTAAGATTTTCAGTGACCAATCTATTCTGAGGAAGTGTTTTAATTCTCTCGTTCTACTGTGTTCCAAGTCTGGTCTTCAGCTGCTGATTCTCATCTTAATCTGTTGGGCAAAAACTTACGGTATATTAATTTACTTATTCCTGATCTAGATATCAATTTGCTCATTGTGCATGGTGCCTAAGATTTTTTTTTTTTTTTTTTTTTTTTGACCATCCTTTATATTCAGATGTTCCCGGACAGTTCCATCCTGTCCGTAATACTAGGCATGCAGTTAATTCTAATAGTCAGGCCTTCTCCAACATGAGGCTCAATATTACACAGCATTCTAGAAATTTTATTCCATCTGTGACTAAGTTGTGGAATGACCTTCCTAATCGGGTAGTTCAACCGGAAGAACTTTAAAAGTTCAAACTCGCAGCAAATGTTTTTATGTTGAACAGACTGACATAAGTCTGTTTATAGTTTATATATTATGAAATATCTGTTTTAATGTTGTTACTGTTTTTAAGATATTTTATTTTAACTTCATTACTTCTTATATCATTTATTTATTTCCTTATTTCCGTCCCACACTGGGCTATTTTTCCCTGTTGGGGCCATAGGGCTTATAGTATCTTGATTTTCTAACTAGGGATGTAGCTTACCTAATAATAATAATAACAATGATAACAACATCAACAATAATAATAATAATAATAATAATAATAATAATAATAATAATAATAATAATAATAATAATAATAATAATAATAGGACTACCGTACTTTCTGTATAGATATCTTCAAGTGTTTTAGCATAAGATTGTTTTATTCCTTGTTTTTGAAGGGCTTTAAGTATTGTTGGTGTTTTGATAGAATCAAAAGATTTCTCATAGTCTATAAAAGCCATACATAGTCGTTTGACACACCCTGTTGATTTTTTCATTAGCTGGTTAATTACATGGATATGGTCAGTTGTTGAATATCCACTTCTAAAGCTTGCCTGCTCTCTTGGTTGATTAAAGTCTAGGTGACTTTCTATTCGGCTTAATATGATCTTTGTTGATACTGTGCGGTAATTTTTCAGGTCTTTTTTGTCTCACTTTTTGTGAATTAGTATAATGATAATTTTTTTCCAAGCTGTATGTATAGAACATTATTGCAGACATTTGCTGTAGAGTTCAATCAGTTTTACTACTATGAAATCTCCTCCATCGATTATTAAATCAACTGTTACTCCATCTTCTCCCGCTGCTTTTCCTCTTTTAATGCTTTCTTGACTCCTCCTACTATTACGTTTGGTATCTGTTTAGGTGTTTCATTATTTCTATTGGTGAAGGTATTTCCTACACACACACACACACACACACACATATATATATATATATATATATATATATATATACATATATATATATATACATATACATATACATATACATATACAGCATATACTTTACTGTATTTATATGCATATATATACATATATATATTATATATGTATATACATATATGTATATATATGTATATATATATATATATATATATATATATATATATATATATATATATATATATATATATATATATATGTGTGTGTGTGTGTGTGTGTGTGTGTGTTTGTGTGTGTGCGTATATAGGTATATGTGATTGTTTGTATATGCACAGTTGAATAATTGACTAAAGAGGTCTCATGTATTCTAAGTGAAGAATTAATGACTGCTTCTGAGATTGAAAAGAAAAATTCTTGATTAAAATATTAAGTTTTCAAGGTATAGCAAACTTTGCTGGGCTCAATTAATTCATTTTCGAATCAAAATTGTGTATACCATCTTTCTATGATTCCTAATAGCCTACCATATAAATCATACACGATTATTTAATATATATAAATAATTTATATATACATACACACACGACATATATATATATATATATATATATATATATATATATAGATATATATATATATATATATATATATATATATATATATATATGTATATATATATATATATATATATATATATATATATATATGTATATATATATAGATATATATATATATACATATATATATATATATATGTATATATATATATATATATATATATATACAGTATATGCATATGAAATTTCCTAAAAATAGACAAGGCTCCCAAAATCTTGAAAAAACTTTCTTAATGATTCCAGAATAGATATACCAAATATGTTTCTTTTTCAAAAGTAAATTTGCTAATAAGAATCGCACTTGGAATTTTCAATGAGTTGCATTTAGCTAGAGAAACATTGTCAATGAAAAGATCTGGGTGGAGGATAATCTTACGTCCTTAACTTACAGACAGCCTTGAGTTTTGCTATTACTTAATCTCAGCCCCACCCTATCACGCACCATACCTCAATCTTGGCTAGATCTCTATTAAGGGTTTCAGCAAGCACCAGTTTGCATTTTTGGAGATGGATTTAAGCGAAGGAGTACCATTATCTGCTTAAAGGAATAAATTATTTTGAAAGCCAGCACACATATGTAAATCTAAATAGCAAAATGCCGAGAACACCACCCTCAGGAACACCTGCTATTGCATTCCTGTAGTTGCCATGATGCTATCTTGACTTCCACTATCGCCTCTTGTCTAACTACTATTATTCTATCAGTCTCTTAGAATTTTATGGAAAGCCTTTACAAAATGCAAACCCTCAAGCTGCGGGACATACATACTGGCGTTAGTGTATGAGTGGGAAGATATTGCTACTGTTTTTTTTTTTTTTTTTTTTTTTTTTTGCAAGGGTATACAAAGGCTGGTCAATACAGAATACTTTACTGATTGTTTACTGATTGTTTTCCCATGCTAATAACATGCTTAATCGTTGCTGCAGATTTAGCTTATTGAAGGACAGTGGAAGTAATGAGTAAGTCGAGGTAGCCCAACAACTGAAGTTTCAGGGTCACCTGCATCTTGGGCTTCGCATATGTGGTCATTTTCAACTCTCTCTTTTGCTTTGGTCACATTGTTTAACTACCAGTTGATTATAACATTTTAATAACAGATTATATATTTACACACACACATATATATGTATATATATATGTATATATGTATATATATATATATATATATATATATATATATATATATATATATATATATATATATATATATATATATAATGGCATGCAAAACATATACAGCATAGAAAGTGGAGGAATTGGAAAGTTTATATTAAAGTAGACAATGTAAATAGAAAGAAAACTGTACCATATATATGTTCAAAATTAATAGTTAAAATAAGATATATCTATGCTTATAGTCAACACATTTTTCAATTTGACACTGGATATGCTAAGTGAACCTGATGCCCTATGTAGATATGATGTTGTGTCTCTAATAATGGTTTTGATTAAATTTGCACAGAAAATTGGGAGTTTGGCCACTTTCTTGGTGGCTCACTTGAGAGCCTCCCAGGTTACATTTTGACATTGAAATTCATTGTCTATATTAGCCATGGCAAGATGTTGATTGATTGATTTGAGGTTTTCTGGCATCTATGGTCATTGACGCCGATATCGTTTATTGTAAATAAAAGAAAAATAAATTCAATTAAAGCCATAAAAGCAAAGATGTCATCTTAAAAGTTAGATATCTTTCAGAACTGCTTGAAAAGATCTTACTTCCATGGAAAGAGCCATGTTCACTTGTGGAACTGTGATTGTGGTCGCTGTTATCAAATTGCAGAAGTGATAAAGAGGCCCCATGAGTTTTATTGGGCATATAACATTTTCTTATAAAAAAATTGGCACAAGCACTATTAACCAGCTTTGTTAAAACTTCGAGTACTTTGTCCTAAGAAACACACAGACTCTGGCCAATTAACAAATCAGTCAAATCACAATTTATTTCTTTGAAGAGTTTTTAGTCATAGGTAGAAGGATGGTAGTCTTTCCGGTTTCTTAGCACGTTGATTCATGCCATTGGCATCTTTTTTCTGTTGTTGACAATAATTCACTCTGGGTGGCTGGGTAATTTCATTGATTATTGTAACCAATTCAAGCTGTGACTGTGATATAGAATCTGTTAAACAATCCTGATAAAATGAAGCTGAAAATTTGTAGTATTACTACATAAGCTGTTTATTGCTGAACTCATGAAGTGTGCTTTAACAATAGAAATGCAAGCGTGAATTACTTTTGAGTCTGGTTGGATTTCAATTCATCCATCATACTCAGCAATTTTGTCACCGTCATTACTTAGTACTGTGAGTACATGTGTATTCCAAAATACCTTTTAATTTTAAACACTAGCATTTCTACTCGAGTGATCTAGAAGTCCAGTCTTTTTTTTATATAGTTTGCATTCTAATATCTGCCCCACCCATTTTTTTTTTTTTTAAAGTTTCCAATTACACAATTTTTTTATGCTTGGGATTATATTCAGATGATCTCCGGATATTTTCCTCTTCCCTTGAACTCATTTTTACAGTAGAAACTGGCAATTTGATAAGATGAAGATGCAAAGCATTGGCAAAAGCGAGAATAACTGAGACATGGGAGTAACTGACACTGTGACATTAAAGGTCACTGATGGGCAAAGAAATAGAAAAACTAGCTCGCTAATATACTAATGCATACAAGCTCTGAGTAAATTCCTAATCTATCGAGGGACCAGAATATATGATAATGAACTTTGAAAAGGCTACGCTTAACGCATTTCCATTTACATGTCCATGACGTTTTGCTTGTTCCATTTAGAGGATTAGCAGTGAACTTACATGTTTTTGTTGTCAAAGAAGAAGCAAGAAGAAATATGAAATTTAAGAATCAATCATAAAACTGTAAAGGGAACACTGGTGTGCTATATTCTAGTATTGTAAATGTCATTGAGCGGGAAGCTTTGTTTTGTTATATATGCAATTTCCAATCTACGGAACATGATTCTTTATGCTGGGCGTCCAGAATTTTGTTACAGAAGTATACATTATTATGTTATCATTGTTAAAATCTTTTATTATTATTATTATTAATATTATTATTATTATTATTATTATTATTATTATTATTGTTATTATTATTATTATTATTATTATTATTATTATTATTATTATTATTATTATTATTATTATTATTATTATTATTATCGGTGGTGAGTCGGTGTAATTATTGAGGCTGTATAATTCTGTGCAGAATACACTTTCAAATACATTCTTCAGCATGTAGACCAAAATTAGAACTGGATGTTGTACAATATGAGCCTTGTGAATTTATAATATGCTCGGGTTCCTTCTATGGGGATAATAACAAAATGCGATTTGATTTTCGATGGGAGACATTGAGTCTGCGGTTAGTGTGCAGAAATAATCTGCCCACAATAACCTTTTCTTCGATGTTTTAAGAAAAGCTGGGAACTCAGGGACTTGATGGGCCAAGATCAACGCCGTTTCAGGTAAGACTAATTGAGCAAATGGATGATCATACAACGCCTTTCTAGGTTAGACTAAATGATGAAGCGAATAAACACTAATGCCATTCCAGGTTAGGGTAAATGATCAAGCGAACGCCTTCCCATGTTAGACTAAAAGAAATATTGGATGATATTTTTCGTAACAGGCAGAAAATTCCGGAAATCAAATATCCTTGTGTTCTACCTTGGGTCATATATGAAATATCCATGTGCTTACATGCCCTGTCACCCTCTACCCGAGACAAATCTCTATGTATATCCAATTCTCTGTTACAGGGACATCAAAACGAGAAACATGGTGAAGAGGAACATTACTCCAGTTCCGGCCAGTACCACGATGAAGTTAAGCACCATTACAGTGACCATGCGAAACACAAGGGGCATCACAAGGGCAAAAAAGGAAAAGCTCATAAGGGCGGTCATTCTAAGGTATAGCAAACATGTGCACACACGTTCACGCTCATGCGCATGCACACATACCCATACGTATATATATATATATATATATATATATATATATATATATACATACAAACACATACACACACATAAATATATATATATATATATATATATATATATATATATATATATATATATATATATATATATATAGTATATGTGTGTGTGTTATTTGTAGTTCTTTCTATTTAACAGCTAAAATTTGAATATTGATGGGATAATTGTTTTAATTTTATTTCCACTGGGCCACAGATCGACTGAGAGATGATATGGCATTTTCATTACCGTATATTAATTCTAAGCAGTATAATCAATTTCAAACTATTCTAGCCACCCATCCAATCACGTATCCAAATTAGGACAAAATAAATTCGTTCGTGTATTAACTTAGGATAGTCCATTAACAGCTAATAATGTTTATTTTTAAATGTATTTCATGTTCATGTGTTTTTATGGTTCAGGTTTAATGTAAAGGCTTCTAATAATTGATTTATCTTTTTTTTTTTTTGTATGGCTCTCCATATTCCAGTCTCTTTGGTAAGGTTATTTTCCACATGGCATAGCTTCTGAGCTATACGAGATGGACTTCATGTCAAGCTGGTGTGTAGAGCTAAGTCATATTTAGAGGCCATATATAAAGTAGATGTTTCACACATACGTTATATATAGATGCATAATCTCTTCGTATGCATGCAAACGTTCAATCGCCTTATGGCAAAGTTAATCTTTTTAACAATGAATATTTCCCTTTACGAAGATTTATATCGATTTTTTTTTGTATTTTTTTCATAGTTGTACTTTACGTTAATCCAAAAACTCTGTCTATCTTGAAATCTGTCATATTTTTGGAAGGATTTAGATTTCAGAAGCATAATTATCTTTTATTTCTTTTTCGAAGATTTTAAGCTTATATTCTTTAAAACTCTGTACACGTCATAATATGAAAAGTGCCATGAATACTATACCTTTTGCAAAGTTTTAAACTCATCTTTTTGTACCATTGAATTTTTGCATAGACATTCCTTTTCAGTATTTTTATCTCTGCCCTTTTTCAAAGATTGTACGTTTATTTTGTTTATAAATTTTGTGCACATCATGTTATGTAAAGTGTCATCATAACTGTACTTTTTGCAGTTCCAAACTTAACTCATTGTACCATAGAATGTTTGCATATATATTGCTTTTTTCCCATTTACGATTATAGCCACATTTTACTCCTCTTCATTAGTTAGACCTTTGTATTTCCGAAGTACTATATTCTATCTTATTCTACTTTACAGGGAAGCAAGCACCACGAAAACCACGCTGGCAAGTCCCACCATGGGTATGGTAAGCATCACGGTGGGCATGGCGGAACCAAAGACCATTTTGGGCATGACGACCTTCACGGCTTCAAAGGCCACTCCGGCCACAAAGGAAGCCATTATGGCACTCATGACGACCATGGTTATGGTGGGTACCATGATGGCCATAAGGATAGCTACCATGACGATTACAAAGGGGGCCATAGTGACAGCCACGGGTACGATGACCATGATAGTCATGCCTATGGGAGCCATGATAGTTATGATCATGATGGGCATGGAAGTCATTATGGGCAAGACAGTCATAATGATGGGCATGGACATTTTAGTGGATATGATGATCATGGTAATCATGGTGGCTATGGTGGAAACTGTGGTGGTCACCACGGATACGGCTGTGACCATGGTGGACAAGGGCATGGGTATGGTCACTGATGTGATCGTAAAATCCTACTGTATAGTTATTGTAGGATCTGTCACACTTCTGACTTCCATTTACCTGACACCGATTCTTAGTCGCTAAATCCTTTTAGAATTAGTTGCATTGTGGGAAATATTTTTAGTTCACGTAATAAGGTGTAATATTTCTAATTTCTAATTTCAACCGACTTACTAAATAATGTCATTCATTTCTCTCTCTCCAGGAAAGCTGATACTGATCAATAGTGTATATCTTATGTTTTATTTTTGCTCCTTAGAGTTATGGTCAACTGATGACATCAAATATCATCAATTCTAAACATATTTATTTTTATTTCCTTTAACGTTTTAATAAAATTATTCGAGATATGTTGTATTTTAGACCTTCATTATAGCTAAAAAATAGATGTGCAGTCTTTCACCCCAAAGGATTAACAATGTGAATGACTTACCCTTTCACTAGTTATGAATAAGGATATGTAGCGGAAAAAACTTAAGGAATTTAGATATTCTTAGTTTACTGTAAGTTTGAAGATATTGCTTTAAAAAATGGGTGATTTTAGGTTAAACAATAATGAATCTAGAATTTAAGTTTTATGATAATAGGAAAATGCTCTTATCAATCAGTGTAAAGCTTCATACACAAGGCAAATATTGTGTTGGATTCTAGAAGGGTTGATATGTCCTTGACATTTTGGGTTTGGAAAGAGCCTATCCTCATTAGATCCCTTGCTCAGATTGTCTAACCAAATTCAACAAAGCTTCTCTCAGCAATATCAAAACATTCATGTTTTATTTGATCTCGAGAAAACCGTTACACTACCTGGTGAGATGCCATTATCGAAGACCTTTACGAAATAAGTGCTTGTGATAAGATGATTAGGTTCCTTGACTCTTTGCTGTGGACAGATCCATGAAATTTGAAGTGAGAAACACTCTATCTAGGCCTTCTATTTAGGAGAAAGGAATTTAACAGAGATATGTCCATAGCTTTACTTGTTTACCATAGCAATGGCAAGCGCTGTAGAAGAGGTTGGTTGACGGTTTTTGGAAATTTTGCATAAGTTTTCAGCCTTAAATCATCTTCAAAAGTCAACCAATGCCCTTCAGTAGGTGAGAAAATGAGCAGGGATTTAATTTTTATTTGTTTTTCCATCTAATTTTGTGGCTGTACGATTTACTAGCTGTAGACATACTAAGAGAGTACCAGCTTTAATTTTGAAATGAACACTTTTTCTTTTTACCTTGACAAACTGTTGTTAAATTTTTTATCATGACATTCAATTGTAGACAAATATGATTCAGTTACATCGATGACTTGAAATCGAGTGTTAGAGAATCTTTAAATGTTTTAATAATTGTTTCAAGTTCGAGTTAAGGACCAGACAAGCTATCATGATTGATGCTGTACATTTCTGTGCAGACCAAAAGTTGAGTATGGCTGTCAAATACATTCTTCAGCATGTAAAACAAAATTAGGAGAACTAGATGTTGTACAATATGGGCCTTAGAATATGCAATGGTTCCTTCTATGTAGATTCGAACAATTTGCGATTTGGTTTTCGATGAGAGGCATTGGTTCCGTGATCAGTATACAGAATTAATCTGCCCACAGTAACCATTCCTTCCATCTTTTAAGAAATGCTGGGAACCCAGAGACATGGTGGGTCAAGATCAAAGCCTTTTCACGTTAGACTAAATGATAAAGGGGTTGATATATTTCGTGAGAAGCTGATATCTCGATAATCAAACATCCTCGTGTTCAACCTTGGTTCCCACCTGAAATATCCGTATGCACAAAATCATTCACAAAAAATTAAAATCCGTAAACATGATGCTGTTTACGGAATTTCCCGGTTCATTCAGAAATGGAGTTGGATATTCTGTATTCCATAAGGACGAATTATATTTAAATAAGCTACCTGACAGTGCCTCTATATCTATCGCAGGGACGATAGCATTGATTAAGGATTTGGAACTTTTTTTTTCTGAAACTAAGAGATTATTTTTTTGCATATTCTGTGACTAAGATTGCATTGACCTTTTTAAAAAGATGCAGTAATCTACCCCTGTTAATTAAAAAGCTCAAGAGGGCTTTTACATTCCCTGTCGGTGCAGAATTGTTCATTTTAGATGGGTTCTCTCTCTTGTGTGAATTCGTGGTAACAAGGTATAGCAGAGTAGCGAGAAACCACCTAAAATATAATTACTCTTTGATATGAAAGACATATTAGTTCGTATATTTGAAGAAAATGGCAAGAGAGGCGGTGGCAGCTCCCCTCATCAATAATATATATATATATATATATATATATATATATATATATATATATATATATATATATATATATATATATATGTATATATATATATATATATATATATATATATATATATATACATATATATATATATGTATATATATATATATATAAAATTATATGTATATATATATATATATATATATATATATACATATGTAATATATATACATAAATAATATACTTTATATATATGTATATATATATAATATATACTGTATATATATATATATATATATATATATATATATATATATATATATAAGGACAAGTATTAATCCCTGGAATTCAAGTTTTTCTTTTTACTGAAATGTTGAAGTTATTCTAACACGACTGCGCATAAATATTTTTTGATCGTAGCATTATACCAGAGAATATTGATTGTGTCAAATTATTGTCGTTTAAAAAAAAAATTCTGGTGTGCTGCTCAAAATTTATAAATGAGCGGCGGAAATATCTTTTATTTAAAAAAAAAAAATATTTTTTATGAAATTTTGTTTTTATGAATGTTTTAGGTGTGTGAATTGTGTCATGTTTTATAAATATGTTTTTTGATAGTAATTTAATTGAAGTTGATATTTTCCACATGTTTTGAATATTTATCACGGAGCTAAAGGACTCACCAATCCCTGGTTTTAACTTTATAATGCAATTCAAATCTAGTTCTTATCTCAACCAAGATGTTCTTAAATGGCACCATTTTGTTTACCATTTCACATACCTCTTATTATTATTATTACTATTTTTATTATTATTATTATTATTATTATTATTATTAGCTAAGCTACAACCCAAGTTGGAAAAGCAAGATGCTATAAGCCCAAGGGCTCTTACAGGGAAAAATAGCCCAGTGAGGAAAGGAAATAAGGAAATAAATTAATGATCTGAGAAATAATGAACAATTAAAATGAAATATTCTAAAAACAGTAATAACATCAAAACAAATATTTCGTAAATAAACAATAAAACGCCTTATGTCAGCCGGCTGAACAAAAACATTTGCTGCAAATTTGAAATTTTGAAGTTCTATCGATTCAATTACCCGATTTAGAAGATCATTTCACAACTTGGTCACAGCTGGAATAAAGCTTCTAGAATACTGTGTAGTATTGAGCCTCATGATGAAGAAGGCCTGACTTTTAGAATTAACTGCATGCCTAGTATTACGAAACAGGATAGAACTGTCCTGGAAGATCTGAACGTAAAGGATGATCGGAATTATGAAAAATATCCTGTTGGGAGAAGTGGCCTTCACGCCTAGATGGGAAAGAAATCCACAAAACTAAGTGATGCCTCTGGTTTCATCTCCAAGAGGGAGAGTTTTTTTTTTTAATATTTTATCTTGAAGCATCACTAAAGACCCATTAGCGGGGAAATCAGACAGAATTCAATGCCTGTGTTATCCATATCAGGATGTTGAAATGGAAGTCTTAGTTCCACGGAAAGAAGAGAGTAAAGATGAGAAATGGAATCGCCCAAAACATACTAATTCAAAAAAATTATATCCCGGCAATGCTACACAGAAATGATAATATCTAAAAGGAGCTATAGCGCTCAAAACATGATAAGAAAATAATGGAAATAATGATAAAAGCCCTAATGAAATAGGAAATATTAGACAAACTCGATATAGCATACGACCTAAAAACAGGATTACCCAAGGGTAGGTAAAGCCTGCCTGACACTTGCGCGCATTTTTGCCACGCACTGGCACGCATTGATGCGCGCCAGTGCGTGCTTCTTTGTGGCACGCACTGGTGTTTTTCCCGCACTGTTCACGACCAGTTCACTCCAGTTCGCGCATCGTTCACGTGACGTTCACGCGATGGCACGAATTGGCACGCGTAGTTCACGAGAAGTTCACGACACGTTCACGCGAGTTCCCTCATCATTCCGCATCGTTTCCGCATCGTTCACGCCAGTTCACGCCAGTTCACGAATTGGTCACTCCATATAAAAACGGGGCTTCTCCAACCCGAGGACATTCTTGGATTGGCTTCGGAAGAGACAACAATGCTTTCTGTCAGAGACACCATTGCATTGAGGAGAAGAAACGTATCTTTTTCGTTTGTATTTTTTGTTGCCCTTTATTTTTGTTTCATTAAGAAAGCATTTGATTTACATATAAATAGCAGACATAAAATATGTACAAGTATTAAGAAAGCATTTTATTTTAACATTAAAAGCAGCAAACATGAAAAGTTTTTAGGCTGTTGATTTTAAGGTAATAGAGAAAAAAGTGTGTTGAAATAAGAAATCATTTTATTTTTACATTAAAACAGCAAACAGAAAAAATTTGTTTTGCCCTTCATGTTAAGGTAATAAAGAAGAATAAGTATGTTGATGAAATAAAACATCATTTTATTTTTACATTCAAACAGCAAACTTTAAAATTTCTTGGGTTTATTTTTCAGTTCATTTTTATTTAAAGCAAAAGTTTTGGGTCTTGATTGGTAATAGAGGAAAATAAGTGTGTGCATGAAATAAGACATCATTTTATTTTTACATTCAAACAGCAAATATAAACAATTATTAGGTTTATATTTTTCTTTCCTTTTCATTATTTTCTTTCGTTTCCTTTTTGTTTCAAATATAAAAATTTATTAGGTTTATTTTTCTTTCCTTTTCATTAATTTTTTCGTTTCCTTTTTGTTTCTCTTCATTATAAAGTTATAAAAATAGTTTGAAATAAGATATAATTTTTTTTTCACATTAAAACAGCAAATATGAAAATTTATTAGGTTTATTTTTCTTTCCTTTTCATTATTTTTTTCGTTTCCTTTTTGTTTCTCTTCGTTATAAAGTTATAGAAATAGTTTGAAATAAGATATAATTTTGTTTCACATTAAAACAGCAAATATAAAAATTTATTAGGTTTATTTTTCTTTCCTTTTCATTAATTTTTTCGTTTCCTTTTTGTTTCTCTTCATTATAAAGTTATAAAAATAGTTTGAAATAAGATATAATTTTTTTTTCACATTAAAACAGCAAATATAAAAATTTATTAGGTTTATTTTTCTTTCCTTTTCATTAATATTTTCGTTTCCTTTTTTTTTCTCTTCATTATAAAGTTATAAAAATAGTTTAAAATAAGATATAATTTTTTTTTCACAATAAAACAGCAAATATAAAAATTTATTAGGTTTATTCTTCTTTCCTTTTCATTAATTTTTTCGTTTCCTTTTTGTTTCTCTTCATTATAAAGTTATAGAAATAGTTTGAAATAAGATATAATTTTGTTTCACATTAAAACAGCAAATATAAAAATTTATTAGGTTTATTTTTCTTTCCTTTTCATTAATTTTTTCGTTTCCTTTTTGTTTCTCTTTATTATAAAGTTATAAAAATAGTTTGAAATAAGATATGATTTTTTTTTTCACATTAAAACAGCAACTATAAAAATTTATTAGGTTTATTTTTCTTGCCTTTTCATTAATATTTTCGTTTCCTTTTTGTATCTCTTCATTATAAAGTTCACGCCACTTCCCGCATCGTTCACTCCAGTTCACTCCAGTTCACGCCAGTTCCCGCACTGTTCACTCCAGTTCACTCCAGTTGGCGCATCGTTCACGACTATTTCACGGCCATTTAGTGCGTGCCAATGCGTGCCACAAACTTTAAACATTTCAAAGTTTTGGGCCCGCATGGCACGCATTGGTACGCTCTGGCACGCGAGTTCCCGCACTGTTCACGACATTTTCACGGCTCGTTCACGCGAGTTCGCGCATCAATGCGTGCCAGTGCGTGCCACGAATGCGTGCAAGTGTCAGGGGGGCTTAAAGATACCATTCCTCTTGCAGCACTTTACCTTGCCGGTAGATTGCCTAGCCCTTGTGGCCTAACACGGTCGCTTGCAATAATGCAGCCCGTAGAAACGCTTTTTACCGTTTTCCAGTGCCGATTGTAATACGCTTTTCCTGAGATAGACTGACTTATGCACAAACTGAAATCTATTTGTATTGATTTTTGTTTTATTGTGAAATATTTATCAGAAAAGCTTGTATGACATTCTAAATCTTTGACTAATAACAATGATTTATTCATGATCTCTCTCATAAGTTCATTAACTTCACTCCACGGAGAGAAGAAACAAAATCTATGAATATAGAAAAAATAGAATAAAAATACTTTTAAATTTAGCAATGTTTTATAAGAATTTTATATTCCATATTACTGTTTTTATTGCAAATTGAAATAACAATTTCTTTATATTTAGCCAAGCTGCTACCCTAATTGGAAAATCTGTACGTTTTTAGCTCAAGGGTTCCAGTATGTAAACCAGCTCAATATGGAAATGTAACAAGGCACACTTATTGAGGATTGATATCTATAATTGGGCTTATGATTAGTTAACAACGTATTTGTTGCGGGCATGAATATATTTTGGTTAAATTTGGAGTTTTTAATTCTATGGCCGAGATCCAACTCTTTGCTTTTAGAATATTGGGATGTGCTTTTTATAATATTTTAATACATGTTATCTGTATTTTACATATAATTACCATAAGTTAGATCCTAAAAATCATAAGAAAAATAGTATTGGAATTATGATTCTTTGACGAATTAATAAAAAAAAAAAAAACTACCATGACAGTATGCTTTAGTATTCAGGCACTTCAAATCTAAATAGAATCTGAGCGTTTCTATTGCTTATCTTATCGAAAGAAGGATTCTATCCAATTGGAAACTGGCGATAGATTGATATGTGTGGCGGGTATAAATTATATTCAGTTTCAATTAGATAGAAAATAATTTGGTTATTTTCAAACCAAAATGAAGTCATGAAAGGTTCCAGAATGCAAGGTGTAGAGTTCCAAATTGCTAATTATCCCCCTCATCTAGGCATTATAAATTTCATCACTTAATTTCTGTTGCTATTTGGGCTCGAAATTGCTATAAAACGTGAACGTGGTGTTTCTTGTTGTCTGGTCACAACTTAATTGTTAGGAATTACAAATTTCACAATAAATGTCACGGAAATATTTCCTTAACAAACAATCGTTAGTTCAATTACCTTTGGGGGACAGGGGCAGGCCTGATATGCCAAATGTACTGAAATTAGTCAGCCAATCAAGTAATTACACAGTTATTTAATCTAATTTGCAATTGCCTTTTATGAAACCAATATATAACTGGTGTTTTTCATTGTATAACATGTATTATTGATGAAAAACATAGAATAACAATATTGTTAAATTCTGAAAGGCATAATAACGCAAACCCCCTTAGCACCTCCCTTACATCGTAACGAGAGTTTTACTTTACCGACAATAGATGGCATCAGAGGCATCTTGTCAGAACTAATATAGCATGTTATTTGAAGACCACGTGTGTCTAAAAAGAGTGGTAGGAAGGTAGAGGCTAGAGAATTGGTAGTTGGTAAATTGCGCAACGATCGTTTCCTTATTAGGAGTGGAAATTTTTATCAGAAAATGGTGTGAATTTCTCATATTTTATCGGAAACAATCTGAGTTTACCTATAGAAGTGTTTAGTATTTCCTTTCTCCATCAGAACACATGGATGGTAGTTCATGTTTTAGTACAAGTGACCAAGGTAACAATCATCAGCATAGTTAGGGTTGGCGGGACGAGTTTGGGACAGCGCTGCCAAATGGAATTTCAATGAGTGGAGAAAATCTTTATTCATGACAGATTCAAATCATTTAAGGAGT
>NC_090729.1:159240228-159250228 GCF_036898095.1 Palaemon carinicauda | reverse complement strand
AAAACCATGCCATTGGATGCTTTTATTATCTCATATTTTTTTTTTTTTTATCAAATTATCATGTTTTACATATGTAGTAAATCGTTTTCATTGCCAATTTTGGTTAACGTTTGTAATTTTGTTTCTAAGGGTTCAGTCTGTGATGGTTTCTTTCTCATTCCGATTATGGCTGACAAAAGAATTGTTGCTATAGCCTCAGTGGCTTTATCAGCCGTAGACACTCCGGGCTAGGAATAATTTTCTATTTGATTAGACACTAGAACTACAATATATATTTCCCTAACGTTCTTTTTCTCTTTTTCATTACTGCCGAAAAGCTTAAATCTTTGGGCCTTCCACCTGGTATTTGTGTGTGTGTGCGTGTGTGTGTGTGTTTGTGCACTGTGTGTATTCTATGTAAGCAACAGTATTCAGAAAAAGAAAATTCCCGGGAAACTTTTTTCTGTGTTTAATTCCTTTGAGTGAGAAAGAGGAACTTTGGTATGGAACGAAACTATAAAATAAACATATGGTTTTTGGTATATTTCCATCAATGTGGATATCCAAAAAATCGAAATTCCAAGGTTTCATGAGTAATTAACCAAAACTGGAAATTTGAGTCTTTTTGGGTGTAGGAACGGTTGTTTTAATTGATTTCACGTATGGAATGCGAAATAGAATAAAGCCATTTTCTCAGTTTAATCAAAGGAAAAAAAATGTAGGAAAACAAAAAATATGAACTATCCTAGTAAAGAATAGAAAATGTGTGGAGCATTCCCACTTGTTATGCTTGTTTTCTAAGTAATGAAATATTACGTAAATGATTATAATTTTTGAGTAGGTGAACCAGAATTTTTTTTCTTATAAATCTCATTTAATATATTTTGTTAACGATGGAAGAGCTTAATTTCATTTGGTTATTTGTGAAGACTTAATGAACATGCAGAGACAAAATTAGGAATGCTGACAGAATCTAAAGAGGATTTTGCTTACTTGATTAAACTGTTGTTGTTATTGATTTTTTGTTAAGGACTCATATCCTTCCTGCATAATCTCGTTATCCTTATTGAGCAATGGTTTGTCATGTTTTTGCTATATTTCCCTCGGGATCTTAAAAATACTATATTCTCGCAGCATTCACTTATTCTTTTTTCCTTTTTAATAAATATTTTGGATTTGATACATTACTCTCAAGTGCGTCTGGGAGATTTGGTGACTGCGGAAATCGGTCACAGATAGTCACAACTTTCAAACAGATAAATAAACTATGCAATATTTTATAGATTCTTTCTATGACGATTTGTAATCGATTTTTTTAAGCACTCTATTAAGGAATATAAAACACATGAAAACATTCAACTGTTGTAATTAACAAAATGCACACAATGTTGTATATTTACAGGAAACCAGTGAAATCGTTTTTTTTTTTTTTGTTTTTTTTTTTTTTTAATGGATTATATTATTCTTATGCGGACTCTTCTAAACACATACAAATAAATACTTGTAATCAGAATCGGGCTGAGAAACTCGGAGATTCCGAAGGTAACTCTAGGTCTTCTTCATGAGATTAGATGGCAGAAAAGGAGGCCAAAGATCTCCTTGAAGAAATTGTGTTTGGGGGAAGAATAAACCCAAGAAAGCCGAAGAATTTGAAATGATTTATAAACATGTGTTCAAATATATATAGATTGTGGATGAAAGAGTTGATCGATAGCTATGGAAGAGAAAAAAAAAAACACTTGGCTGTTAACTTGAAGTTTTAGGAGCGAAGATCATTAGAGCATCGCATAGAACCTATTATTATAAAAGGTGAATAAAGTTGATAAAAATTCAGGATAAATGGAATATAAATTCTAAAAAAATATATATATGGAGTCACCATGCAGTGACTTGATTAAGAAAAAAAAAGATAAGATAAAGTTATTTTAATATGTTACGACATATGAACATGGCTAATCGAAAGAGAAACGAAGTCAAATTTTTTCGTAATTAGAATCTCTCTCTCTCTCTCTCTCTCTCTCTCTCTCTCTCTCTCTCTCTCTCTCTCTCTCTCTCTCTCTCTCTCTCTCTTATTTTTGGTAATATTAAAGCAAATATGATTTGAGGAATTCTCAAAAATTAATTTCATTTGCTGCCGGATGGGGGGATATGGGTAGGGGGCCGACCGTGAATTCACCAGACAGTAGTTAAGTTTCCCGTCTTTCAAATCATCCTGTTTTTCCTTAAGGCTGATTTCAATTTTACGAAAATTTCGGTGGCCAGACAATAAAGGAAATTGCTAGAAGTTAAACTTCTTACGGGAAAAAGTTTCCTGAAAACTTATGAGAGAGTCAGTTTGAGGGCGGAATAGGTTCCAACTTTCGATATTCTATTACTGAAGAAACAGGTTCTATTCTAAATTCATGAGGAAATAATCAGATCATCGAATCGTTTCTGTAAAGTCAAGTAACCAAATCATCATATACATCAGCAATTGCATAAAAGCAGTTATGTCGTGAAGGGTGAAATGGGAATTAGAATAAGCTTAGCAGTAGTATGGCTCACTTGGTTGGTTGAAACGAGGAATGTTTCCTCTAAAAGGAAAGAGTTTTATAGATTAGATTTTCACTCGAAGTTAGTAGTACATTGCATATCCAGCAGAGGATTTTGAGGCTGGAACGTAGACAGGTACAACAGCTGCCTCCTTCTTGGCACTGTTGGAGGCTACGGTGACAGGTTTGAGGTTAGAGTGGTACCCGTGATGATCGTCGTGCCCATACCCTGCAGGTAAGAAAGGTCATATCATAAATGGCAAGACATTATTGCTCTAATCTATTCTATAATTACGCCGTATCTTTGATTCTCTTTTTTTCTGAATCTCGTGATTATTTGCTAAACTACATTCTATGCTACTGGCTCAGGCCGTGATAAAAACGAAGGTGATTTGTTGATATATAAAAAAAGATCAAGAAATCAAATAAATTATAGGGTTTAGTTAGCTAAATGACCTACCTCCATGATGGTCGTCATGACCGTGGTGGTCATCATGCCCGTAGCCATGCCCATGGTGATCATCGTGACCATAGCCTCCATGGTGATCATCATGGTGATCGTCATGGCCGTAGCCATGCCCATGATCATCATGGCCATGGTGATCGTCATGCCCATAGCCTCCATGATGATCATCATGCCCATAACCGTGCCCATGATCATCGTGCCCATAGCCTCCATGATGGTCGTCATGACCGTGGTGGTCATCATGCCCGTAGCCATGCCCATGGTGATCATCGTGACCATAGCCTCCATGGTGATCATCATGGTGATCGTCATGGCCGTAGCCATGCCCATGATCATCATGGCCATGGTGATCGTCATGCCCATAGCCTCCATGATGATCGTCATGACCATAACCGTGTCCGTGGTCATCATGGCCATAACCGTGCCCATGATCATCATGGCCATGATCATCGTGCCCATAGCCTCCATGATGGTCGTCATGGCCATAACCGTGCCCGTGTCCGTGGTCATCATGGCCATAGCCTCCATGATGGTCGTCGTGTCCATAGCCATGTCCATGATCATCATGGCCTTTATGTTCGTCATGGCCATAATCGCCCTTATGGCCGCCCTTCTTACCATAGGAGCTCTTGTGACCATAGTGACCCTTTTTGCCGTAGTCCCCTTTGTGGCCTTTGTGGTCATCGTGGTACTTGCCTTTCTC
Organism: Palaemon carinicauda; assembly: GCF_036898095.1. NCBI lineage: Eukaryota > Metazoa > Arthropoda > Malacostraca > Decapoda > Palaemonidae > Palaemon > Palaemon carinicauda. The sequence goes on along the minus strand of NC_090729.1, from coordinate 159,246,549 downwards.
GTGGTGGCCTTTCTTGCCGTGCTTGTCGTGGTGCTTTCCTCCCTGCAAAATGGGTGGTTGATATTAGAGTTTGAGAGAATATTAAGATGTTTTGTTTTTAATTGCAAATATCCGAGATGGTTATTGGTGACGTAACCAATGTAACGAAGAAATCATGTGGTGCACATGGAGAAATTATTTACTGATCTAGTTTTAAAATTTTTAAGCTGATTTAGAGCAATACAGTGTTGGAGTAGTTGCCACTTGCAGAGATTTGTGAATAATTTTCCAGTGTAAAAGTATCAAAGAAAGCAAAAAAAAAAAAAAAAAAAAATATGAAAGAGAAATGCATACCTTGTAATGTTTGCCTTTGTGGTCTTTCCCTTTGTGGGATTTGAAGTGCTTATCGAAGTCATCATATTTGCTGTGATATTTCTTCTTGTCTCCGTCGTCGTAGAATTTCTTGTGGGTGTGGTACTCCTCCTTGTGGTAGACGTCTTTGTGACCCTGGGGGATGCAAGGGGTTCAGGACTCTCTCTCTCTCTCTCTCTCTCTCTCTCTCTCTCTCTCTCTCTCTCTCTCTCTCTCTCCAAGCTATATCGTAGGGTTATGTTTCATATGATTATAGGTGCTATATGTATCAAGCTGATATATGTATCAGAGTATCAACAGACCACTTGCGATTATATTAGGCTGTTTGTTAAGAAGCAACTTTCTAATACCTCGATGAGAACATCTTGTAACCTTTGACAGGGAAGTTACTTTGTTTTCTTGGGTTTGCTAGTTAGTCTGTTTGTTAGAAGGATTAAGGCAAAAGTTATGTATGCTTTTGTTTAAAAAGATGACTAATTGTACTTGGTTACTGGCAACAAATGATAAGAGTTTCGAAGATATAAGAATATATCTATTGGAAAAACTTGAGAGATTGGTCAAGGCTGTGGAGAATTCCTTTTTCTGAACGCTTGTGAATATATTCCATTACTTATATGTTTATGTCATCATCCTACTTGTATGTATGTATCGTTACTTGTTTGTAGATATCATTACTCGACTGTATATTTCATTACATGTCTATTTATTTGAGTACCCCATCGCTGTATATGGTGACATATGACATTAGTAAGTCGCTGGCTCAGTATCCATTTTTTTTTCTTATACAAAATGTTAGAAATTGGTCCTACATGGAGTATATTATCCAATTCATTTGAATCTTGATTTCATTCATTATTTGTATGAATATTTTTCCCATTGTTAAGAGGTTCGGTATTGGGATTTTATTGAATTCCAGCTTAACTGCTGTGCAGTAACTAGAGCAGATAATTTAGGGTTACTTAATTCCACTAGTCTAAGAATACCTCCAAAGCCAGTGACAATGACAGTATTGGAATGACTAGACGAGAACCTGTGAGTTGGTGTTAGAAAGTGAGATAACTGAAGGATGACCGTGAAATTCAACTGGAACTACTTCGTCTATAGCGATTTCTCACCTCGTTCGTTCTCGACAGGAAAAAGAAAGGTCGCCTCGTTTGTACAAATGTGTCAACATACGACACTTCCAGTAATCTTATTCGGCTAAATAAACTAAGGGATCCCATTAGTTACTTTATAAAGGCTTATTGTTCTGCAGTGCTGATCAGAATTGAAAAAAAGTGTGGAAAAATGCTAAATTTATGTGGTAAATCGAGTTTATGACAATCTTAACTACTGGATAATTTGAAAGCTGATATGAGATAACCAGATTTAGGTTATTGCATCACTACGCCAGAATATGTTTGTGTGGCAGTATTTAGCGGGGTTGGGAACCTTGTAATGTCAAAACAATCATATCATGTCTTATGAATTTGCAAAAAATGTTATTAAGAATGAAAATCTCACCTTCAACGCAGGCTTCTTGCTCTCATATTTTTGTTATAACAATTATTATTATTATTATTATTATTATTATTATTATTATTATTATTATTATTATTATTATTATTACTAAGCAAAGCATGATCGCGTTATCTGTGTCAAAAAAGCTGAAAAGTCTTACCTTCTTCTTGTGACCCTTCTTGTGGTGACCTTTATCGCCGTACTTGTGACCTTTCTTGCCCTTCTTGCCCTTGTGCTCGTCACCGTAATACTTGGCCTTGTGGTGGTGACCTTTATATTTCTTGCCTCCTTTGTCGTGGTATCCCTGTGGAAGGAAGAGGAAGGATTCACTTAGGATGTAGGAATTCATTTACTGTTCTTCTTATCAAAGGTTTCATAAGTGTACAGTCTCCCCCCCCCCCTCTCTCTCTCTCTCTCTCTCTCAGACAGTAAACAATCTATATGTCGTCACCAACCTTCTTGTGAGCTTTTCCATGGTCGCCGTAGTGATTTCCCTTATGGCCCTTCTCAGCCTTGTGGCCCTTGTGCCCTTTGTAGCCCTTCTTTTCGTGATGACTTCCTTTGTAGCCCTTATGGCCTTTGTGCGCCTTTTTCCCCCCTTTATCATAACCTGAAAAAAAACTCTTGTTATCTCGACTCTGATTGGATTATGGCTGTGCAACAGGTTTTCTCTGGTCTTGTCGATCTTCTGTAATGTAATTATGGATACAAAGATTCCGACAACTTCAGTTCTGTTATTTCAGCGGGGGATTTTAAGGCAGGTAATCAAATCTTTAAGGCTTCGATGCCGATGTGTTCCAGGTAACGCAAGAGGCCAATCAAGCAAATTGCTCGCCTGTGCAGTCGTTCGTTTGTTCCATATCTAGTTTGTGCTATCTAATAGTATTGCTTTCGTTTTTATTTTTCTTATTGCAGCTTGGGACCTGTTTGTGGTGTGTTACTGTTAATAATGTTATGTTCTTAGTTTTTGTTGAAAACCCCATTGGTTGAATTCAAACCTAAATATAAAGGAAAACAATTAGCTTATATTTTTGCTTTTCGAAATATATATGACATTTTAATTACACGCAGTTCCCGCAATTGATTGCATTGTAGTTTCCGTGATACATGATAACAGACCATATTGGATAGCTCATAATTAAGGTAGAAATATTGTTATGAAGAGGTCGTATTTCATGAGTATTACTGGGAGAACTTTGAACGTGATAGACATATAGACATTTTTTTTTTTCAGGGATTTTATTAAGTACGAATCGAATTTAATTAAATTCAAAACATAACTTCTAATCTACCATTGCATGTGTATATAATATCTGTACTTCGTACATGTTCATCTGTGGGTGTAATTTTGTGTGGAAACTTCAGAGTATTTGACTGAGGATATTCATAATTCTCGTCGAATAAGAGAATGAGAGAATATTTACAAGAAGAATACTCCAAAATTCATATCTTATGTCTTCCACTAATTCATATTTTAATCAATTAATTAAGCAATGATTAATTCAAGAGTTCAATTAATTCCTGTGCAAAACTTACCTGTGGCTGCTGTCAGGAGATCGACCGTGGCAACGGCGGAGACTTGCTGGCTGCCCTCCGGCAGGAGGTCGGTCTCCTCAGGGTCCTGGAAAACGCTGACTGCAGCAAAGTCAAGGTCCTCCGGCTCCCCTTTCAGGTTTCCCGCAGCCGTCGCTAGTGCCACCGCCAGGAAGGCCACTTTTATCTGCCGAAGGCGTCGACGAAATAAGTGGCGTATCAATGATTTTTTTTTTTTTTTCATATGGGGCAAACAATGGAAAATTTCCCCCCCCCCAAAGAGTTGTTTTTTGTATTTCATTGAATTGGTAATATTATTTTACATGGGGGATGAAAATTAATCATATCTATGTACTGAATTTTTAACTTTTTACCACAAGGCAGTATCACAAGAAACTTACTAAGGAAATTTTTTAGTTTTGAAATACCAGTAATTTGCTTATTACCTAATATCTAACTTAAATATTGAATGAATTCGATATCTAACCCATTTACAAATGCTCAACAAAATGCGTTCAACAATTCAGAATATTATATACAGCAATATACAAACATTCACATTAAAGTGCAATCTTTTTTATATTACTAAATCTTGTGATTACTGCTTCAAGGTCAAATGATTCTACTTTATCCCTTTCAATGGATAATTAAGGTTATGCCTGACAAACTGTCCTCGGTCATCGTAGACCTAAGATAATTTCTAATCAACTTAAGCCTACTAAAAGATCCTTCTACACCTAAACTTCAGATACTACATGTACTTAAAATTGTGTACAAAATCACCACATTTGCATATTCAGAATTCCGATTTGTATTATTTAGGAATTCTGAACAGCGGCGTTATCAAGTTTACTCTTTATTTCTTGTGTGCCATTAACAAGGGAAGAAAACTGGTTGTAATCAGCAATTGCGCTTTCTATGTCTACATCCATTGAATAGACCTTAGGCAGTTGTCTACAATGTTTTATCCTAATATTTGGGAAGCAAGCAAGAAATCTTCTTGACTGAATTTTAAAAACCAAAAGACATGTCCTGCAATTCAACAATCAGACCATTATAATTAACGAAATATATACTGTAATTTAACTTAGTTTAAACATTAACTATTGGTTCATCAGCATCTGTTTCTTCTACCGTTCTTCTCTGACACCTAACTAGAGAAACCTGAAATGCTGTTTCATAACCCTCTGTTTCTGAAAAAGCTTTTGCATTATAAAGTTTCAAGTTAAATGTTTCATTTGTTCTATATTTTACTTTGATGCTTGTTTAATGTCCATAAAAAAATTCCAAAACATTTCCTACGGGACCTGTTTGCTCCCCACCTGACATTGACCTCACACTCAGGCCCCCTTTGGCTACGTCACTGATCAACGAAGGGGATAAGTGTTGACATTTTGATTGGGTGTTTATATCTACCTATCTATCTATATTATATAAACGCACACAAACACACCCGCATATATATTGTATATATATATATATATATATATATATATTTATATAAATATATATTTATATATATATATATGTATATATATATATATATATATATATATATATATATATATATATATATATATATATATATTCAGGACGTTTAGCTTGGTTTTAATTATATTATTTTTTCTCATTTATTCTGACGATAGTTTCTCAAAATGATTTTAATATCTAGTACTACTTCACAATTAAATGATGAACTATAGTAAGCAAATCAGAACAGTTTTTCGGGTTTATCATGAATATTTCCATTACCAGGAAATATCTAGAATTTAGAGAGACAATAAAGAAAAGGTTCGTTCTCTAAGCTCTGTATATCGTAGGATACCTTAGGGGTATTTATTTCTTTTGCTTTTATCATATTTTATTTCGACAAAGCTTCTTTTGTTATTTTTTAGCGCTTGCGGCCATACACAAAAGTATGAAGAATTTGTGATTATTATGAGTAGGTACAAAATAGAAATATTTAATATTGTATTTCAAAAATATCCAGAAGGATATAGTGCTGGAAAGAGGTCATACTGTTGTTTGATCATTATTTCTGCGATAAGACAAAGATTGAAGAATCAGCTGAATTGAATTATCGTGATTTTCTGCGTAGCAAAATCCTAGATTAGTATTTATTTTGGAGAATTAAGAGGCTTTGATTGTCTGTATAGTAAATTTCGCGAAGTTTTAGTGGACGAAAATGCAAAGGATTTATCATATGAGACTGGAGATTCAGATGTGTCATAAAACAGTTATAACTCCTACTAAGAAGGAAACAGATATTATGGTCTTATGAATTGCAATACAACAAAAGACTAGAACTGAATAAACATTATGAAGGGAACTTTTTTATTATGCATCGAAAGAGAAATGAAAATAGAAATCGTTAAGAAAGCTAAAACGGGTTCAAACAACATATATCTATTATGAAGAGACTCGTTCTTACCCATGCTGCTCCAGTCATCTTGTAGCAGTTCAGGGACCTCCTATTGAGGTCTTCGCTGAAGGAGGAGCCAGCCACCACTGACGTTCCCTTTGCCGCCCTCAGGTTATATACCCGAAGGTGGCTCTTGCTTTTCCAAGCGATGGTCATCAAGCGGTACCGTCCTATCATGGCTTCAGTGGCGACCTGACGCGTTGAGCCATTGAGAGATCACGGCTTTTTTTCCTAATTATAAATGGTATCGGCAAAGAAAGAGGAAACAGGAAAACGTGTGCGGTATATGTAGCATTGAGATTGACAAGACTTTAGTCTCGATAATCACTCAAAGAAATTATTTCGTGTAAATAAGAAGAAAGATTTGAACGAACGCTGTGGATTTTATTTACAACGTTAAAGAGATTTTTTTCTTGTTTTTTTTTTTTTGTTTGTTTAATAAGAATTTTTCGTACCTAAAGCTAACCAAGGGAAGTATAGATAGTTTTATCGTTAGAAAATATTTCATTTAGCCC
>NC_090729.1:159230228-159232728 GCF_036898095.1 Palaemon carinicauda | reverse complement strand
AATATGTATATATATAAATATATATATGTATATCTATATATTTATATGTATATAAATATATATACATATATATATATTTATATGTGTATATATATAGATATATGTATATATATAAATATATATAGGTATATATGTACTTATATATATGTATAAAAATATATATAAATATATATATGTATATAGATACATAAACAACTCTCGTAAACAGGTAACCACGCCGGCCACCATGCATCTCACACAGCAAGTTCCTGGTATGACGTCACGGCTGGCTGACTAAATTTGGCTGCGGCGCCAACTTTAAGAACTTGCAGCTGGTGCATGAGGCTGCTGAGACCGCGGGCAATGGGTGGGTCGTGAATCACACACCAAACCTGACCTTTTGACATATGATAAAACCTGATTGCTGACTTGACCGCACGACGCCTTCAAACACCAGGCCCTTTTTAGGGACATTTTACTTATCTTATTTTAGAAAAAAAAATCAATAAAACCAGGAATCTTTTCATTCTTAATCATATAACTACAGTGATCTCCGCATACATAATAAAAACAAGAAAATAAAAAATGGAAAAAGCTGGATACAAAATATGTCCAATGTTCATAAAGGGAGTGGAATCGGTAAAGCAGAGGGATGTCCTATGGTGGGTTGAGTCATTTGCTTTTAATTCCCATTGCGGAAAAATTATGACACAATTGTCATCAGCTGACAAAAATCTATAGATTAGATTTCATATTAGGCTAAATAAAATAGATTCATATTGTGACATGAGAATTTCTTATTATAAGACATCTGTTATAGGTTACTTATCCAGACTCAATAAACAGCTTTTGCAGTTACACCTTTCCATTAAAATGCATTCATATCATTGAGGAGGCCAACGTGCCTAATGGTGTATAGTTAACCTGGGTAGATGCGATGGTCGAGCTCGACTCCAAGCTTACACGAAAAATCAGACTGTCCTTGCACGGGAGGGGCTGGGTTATGTTTCGTGATTAAAGTCTTGGTTTTGGCATTTTGATAATGGATCACGAAGTTAAACTCCGTGTTATCTTGTACATGGAAATGTTGTTCCGTATGATGTCCTTGATGGATTTTTTGTTTTGCTGGTAATTAGGGATCATGATTCCTTTAAAGTAAATATTTACTTTTGTTGCGCTGGTCATGCTGCCACATACAAAGTGACAAGGGCTTTCTTGGTCTCTCAATTGAGCTGTCTGTAGGGATACACATTGCTCGCAAGGATCTGTGATATATGATCCAGTTTCTCTTGGGTAGCCTTCTTGGAGGAGAAATGAGAAAGAGAGAGAGAGAGCCCTCTTCAAGAAGGACTAGATAGTAGAGGCCTTGTATCTCGTGGGCCATTTGCTGCCACCATTCAGGAAAAGTCCAAGGTTCGTTGGTTTAATGTAGACTGATCTCTGGAGCCCCAACTACGATCCATACATCCATCTACAATAAATCAACGGTGACAACAAATGCAACGCCAGGTACAATGCTTTCAACATCATGTTTTTCGTGAAGAGGGTTCGCGCTCTCATTACTCCAGTCACCTATTCTACCTTTACCTGCTAATACGCTATTGTGTCAATCATGGATGCTGTGATATTTTAAGAATAATTTTGTAGTAAATGAATAGTGTATTAACTATGATTGAGAGCGTTGATAAGAGTAAACTTTTTCTTTAATTTTAAAATTACAGGTCTTTATGCAAATTTGAAGTATTCAAGTCGGTGTCAACAAGAACATTCACTACTGAAAATATGACCTCCAGGTTTACCGATAGTGAGTGAATGAACTTATTTCAGCTAGCTTAGAACGAAGACCTCTTAGAGGTTATTTCAAGCTATTGTGTAATATGGAAATTTACCCTATAAAGGTTTAACTAGCTGAACCTGATTAATATGAATGTCCAATCATTAAAAAAACGGAGTGTTTATCAAAGGTACGTGAATATCTAGAATTTAAATGTTTGATAATCAGAGATATATTCAAGAAATAGATCTTCAACGCAACGCCTATTTTCCGTATATTTGATATTCTAGCAAGAGTCACATACCAAATATACTAAAGAAAAGGTGTACTTAATTTAATGGTATCTTACAGTTCCTCATAAATCACAGACCAGGCAACGGGTGTTATCATGTTACTGTATTTTACCAATTTCCTGGCTTAAGAGTGGCCTACTATACGTTAGATTGGAATTTATTGCAATATCTCATTTATGGCTGCTATATAGCGTAATAAAAAAATCGAACTAACGTGATAATGTGTGGAAGCGAAGAAAATCAGGATAGTGAGACACGCATGAATAATTATGTAATAGGTCATGGATTTGGGTAAGAATTTTACAGATGATGTCGAAGATAATTGATGCTAACAAAGTGCTGTTATCGCTTTGACCCTCATTTTGTACATCATGTCATCAAGCCTTAATGGAATATCTTATGTTTATTTTCATCGCAGAAATAAACATATCGTATTGTACTGTCAGTCTGGATT
>NC_090729.1:159215228-159222728 GCF_036898095.1 Palaemon carinicauda | reverse complement strand
ATGTAGGCACATTTGTACAAACAAGTCGATCTTTCTTTTTCCTGTCGAAAACGAACGAGGTGAGAAATCACTATAGACGAAGTAGTTCCAGTTGAATTTTACAGTCACCCTTCAGTCTTCTCACTTTCTAACACCAACCCACATATTTTCGTCTAGTCATTCCAATACTGTAACTTTGGCGATACTCTTAGACAAGTGGAATTAAGTAACCGTAAATAATCTGCCCTAGTTACTGCACAGAAGTTAAGCTGACATTCAATTTAATTCCACTACAGAACCTTTTAACAAATGTGAAAAAGATTCACACAAATAATAAAGAAAATTAAGATCCAATGAAGAAGACAAGACTCTAAAAAAACTCTTTCCATGCATTAAGTTTAGTTAATAAATTAATTGCTAAATCTTTACATAAGAAAATATATATACTGAACCAGCATCTTTAGCTTTTCACCTTCCTTGAATAAGCATATGTTATTAAGTAGAGCGATGGGGTATTAAAATATATAAACAAGTAATGAAATGTACAATCAAGTATTCAAATATAAACACAATTAATGAAATATATATATAGTACACAAGAGCGTTCAGATAAAGGATACCTCTACAGGCTTGACCAATCTCTCCAATTTAGAAAGGTCCCATTTTCCTCAATGGGTATATTCTTATATATTAAAAAATGAAATCCTTGTTGCCAGTAACCAAGCTCAATTAGTCACATTTTAGTAAAAATTCGTACATAGCATTTTGCATAATCTTTCTAACAAACAGACTTAATCGCAAATCCAAGATAATAAAATAATTTCCCTGTCAGAAGTTATAAAGTGCTTTTATCGAGGTATTATAAATGTCCTTCTTATCACACAGCATAAAACATTTGAACACAGTATAAAATAATGGTATGTTGACACTCTTTTACATATATCAACTATATTCATATAAAAAATACAGTCCTACCATATAGCTTCGAGAGAGAGAGAGAGAGAGAGAGAGAGAGAGAGAGAGAGAGAGAGAGAGAGAGAGAGAGAGAGAGTTTTAAACCCCGTGTATCTGACAGGGTCACAAAGACGTCTACCACAAGGAGGAGTACCACACCCACAAGAAATTCTACGACGACGGAGACAAGAAGAAATATCACAGCAAATATGACGACTTCGATAAGTACTTCAAATCCCACAAGGGAAAAGACCACAAAGGCAAACATTACAAGGTAAGCATTTCCCTTTCCTATTCTTTGCTTTCTTTTTTGCTATCTTTGATACCTTTACAATGAAAAATAATTTACAAATTTCTGCAACTTGGCAACTATTATGCCACTGCATTGCTCTGAATATTTTTTGTAAAAGAACAACTCCACTATGTCCACCTTATGTTCCCTTCGCTAACATCGGTTACAACACCAATAGCAATCTCGGAAATTTATAATTAAATACAAATAATCTTGAAATTTTCCCAAAATCTATTTCCACTACCAATTTTGCAGGGAGGAAAGCACCACGACAAGCACGGCAAGAAAGGTCACCACGAGAAAGGCAAGTACCACGATGACCACAAAGGCCACAAAGGGGACTACGGCAAAAAGGGTCACTATGGTCACAAGAGCTCCTATGGCAAGAAGGGTGGCCACAAAGGCGATTATGGCCACGAGGAACACAAAGGTCATGACGATCATGGTTATGGCCATGATGATCATGGACATGGTTATGGACACGACGATCATCATGGAGGCTATGGCCATGATGACCACGGTCATGGTTATGGCCATGATGATCATCATGGAGGCTATGGCCACGATGACCACGGTCATGGTTATGGCCATGATGATCATCATGGAGGCTATGGTCACGATGACCACGGACATGGTTATGGCCATGACGATCATCATAAAGGATATGGACACGACGATCACCATGGCCATGATGATCATGGGCATGGCTACGGCCATGACGATCACCATGATGATCACCATGGAGGCTATGGTCACGATGATCACCATGGGCATGGCTACGGGCATGATGACCACCACGGTCATGACGACCATCATGGAGGTAGGTCATTTAGCTAACTAAACCCTGTAATTTATTTGATTTCTTGATCTTTTTTATATATCAACAAATTACCTTCGTTTTTTCACGGCTTGAGCCAGTAGCATAGAATGTAGTTTAGCAAATAATCACGAGATTCAAAAAAAAAAGAATCAAAGATACGGCGTAATTATAGAATAGATTAGAGCAATAATGTCTTGCCATTTATGATATGACCTTTCTTACCTGCAGGGTATGGGCACGACGATCATCACGGGTACCACTCTAACCTCAAACCTGTCACCGTAGCCTCCAACAGTGCCAAGAAGGAGGCAGCTGTTGTACCTGTCTACGTTCCAGCATCAAAATCCTCTGCTGGATATGCAATGCACTACTAACCTCCAGTGAAAATCTAATCTATAAAACCTTTTCCTCTTACAAGAAAATATTCCCTCTTTCAACCAACTAAGCGAGCCATGCTACTTCTTCTAAGCTTATTCTATTTCCCCTTTTCCACTACACAACATAACTACTTTTATCCAATTACTACAGCATAAGATGATTTGGTTACTTGACTTTTCAGAAACGGTTCGGTAATTGAATTATTTTCTCATGAATTTAAAATAGAACCTGTCATCTTCAATAATAGAATTTCGGGAGTTGGAACCTCTTCCGTCCTCAAACTTTAGTTACTTCCTGGTAATCTCTTTCAAAGGGTTTCTGGAAACCTTTTGTTTTTTAAAGTTTAACTTTTATTCATTTCCCAAATTTTCTGGCAACCGGCATTTTCTCCAGCCATAGAAAAAGATTTGTTTATAAAAAACGATAAATTTATCTACTTGCCAAATCATAGAAACTTTGATATTACAAAATTATAATAATGACAATAATAATAATGATAATAATAATAATAATAATAAGAGAGAGAGAGAGAGAGAGAGAGAGAGAGAGAGAGAGAGAGAGAGAGAGAGAGAGAGAGAGAGAGAGAGAGAGAGTTGCCGATTTTGCATATAAAAGAAAATTCATTTCGTTTCCTCTCGATTAGTGAGAATCATATGTAGTGAGTGTTAAATTTTCTTTATTCATTATTTTTCTCAAATTAAGTAACTTTTCACTTTTGACACTTCATGTTAACAGTCAAGTTTCTTTTTCATCTACTGTAACTGTCAATCAACAATTTCTTCCATAATATATATACATTGAACATATATTTATAAATAACTTAAAAATATTCGGCTGCGTTGGTTTTCTTCTTTCCTTAAACACAATATCTTCGAAAACCTTTGACCTCTTGTTCTTCCATCTAATCTCATGAAGAATAGCTGAGGTTACCTTTGGATTTTCCAAATATCTCTCTCCGATTCTGATTAATGTTACTCCTACGTGACTCACATCGTTTTCACCTTGTCTCAGGTATTTATTTGTATGAGTTTAGATGAGTCAGCATATGAAAAAAGATAATCCATAAAAAGAGACTTCACTGGTTTCCTGTAAATATACATTGTGTGCATTTTGTTAATTACAACAGTTGAATGTTTTCATGTGTTTTACATTTCCCAACACCTTGTTTAACAAATTAGATTAGAAATCGTCAAAGTAAGAATCTACAAAATACTGCATAGTTTATTTATCTGTTTAAAGGTTGTGTCTATCTGTGACCGATTGACGCAGTCACTAGACCTCTAAGGCCTAATATAAGTACTAAAAGTACTTAAGTAGTGTATCAAATACACAATATTCTATATGCCGTGAGGATATAGTATTTGTCCTGTGTAAAATTATGAAAAGGTGACCAACCATTGTTCAATAAAGATTGCACAAAAGGATATAAGGGGTTAAAAGAACAACAATAACAACAACAGTTTTAACAAGTGAAATTCAAAGCCTGACTACAAAGAGCGGGTTACCTAAAGAAAATGAGACCCTATCAAGCCAGACAGTCACAACTTCCAACTGTTCACCTTAGAACAACTAAATGCTGCTATGAAACATCTCAAATCTGGGAATGCGGCCAGCCTAGTGGACATAACCACAGAAATGATATTCCATTTCGGATATGATACAAAAGCATGGCTCCTGTTGGTTGCTATTCAATTCCTGTGTTACGACCTACCAAATTATATAGATTTGGAGACGAGCCAGATAAACGGCATTGCTGAAACCAGAGAACAGCAAAACACAGACGGTAAACGGTCATACTAAAATTCATAATCAGTATACCGTGGCCCCGTCTGGTGCCAGAGCCAGTTGTGATGTCCATTATATATACACAAACACATACTCAAAAATGTATGTATATCCATATATATATACATATATATATATATATATATATATATATATATATATATATATATATATATATATATATATATATATATATATATATATATATATATATATATATATATATATATATATAAGCCTTGAATACAAGTTTTTGGGAGATAGGGCAACTCACTGCCAGTATTTGGTTAAGATAAGAAAATAAAATCAGGGGCACCAAGGCATTTGCCTTAGTCAATTTTGAGGCGCGTATGTATGTATGCTTCTATGTTTTTATGTGTGTATGTGAGGAAAGTGGTAGTGGATATTATATGGTGCTATATTTTTCTGTTCATTTTATTTACCTATCTGAGAATTTGATCGACATTTTAAAATATATAATTTGTTTTCTTCTTCAAAAACTTTTTTAATAAATACTCTACCCTTTTCTGCTTGGCTGTAAAATGCTCTTCACAAAATAATTTTTTTTGGTGCTGATACTGCGACATCCACCAGATTTAGCAGATTATGGTAACATCAACAATTCTGGTACATTGAATTTTCTTTTCACACTGTGTACCCATTTCTTCCACCAGTGAATTTTATCAAGCAAATCTATTTTTACCCTTAATGTTTAGTTAAACAAAATATTCATATGATTAATATTTCAAGTGTAAAGAATATTTTTATCTTCATTGAAAAATATACTATCAAAATTATGCACCAATTATCGTAATCTATATTCTATTTCAAACACAAGACCAGTCTTAGTCGTACCAGAGGGACGTTAAACACAATGAAAAATGAGTAGCTATACAAGTACGTGGTAATGGTGGTGTTACAACTGCATGTTTTCATAACTTCCTAAACCTTAACAAGTTTTCACGACCGTCATCGTATAGTGTTTTCAATAGATCTAGTAGCACCGCTTCACATATCAAATAACAATCACGATGACATCTAAAACGATTACGGATTAGACACGCTATTGTAGATACACATGAACGTGTGGTATGGCTGTAAACTGTGTTGTTGGTACCTGTTATTAATTATTATTTACTCAACAATTGCACCCCATTGATTATTATTGCATTGTAAATGTACAATATTCAGTGTTATTTCAAATTCAATATCTTATTATTGCAAGCTAACAGATAGATCCCTCACTCTGACTACTGTCAGTACCGACAACCTTCAATCGTGCCTAAGATTGCCACTGTTGTTGTGACTATGTTTATTCAATCAAAATGACACCATAATTAAAACTACAAAAAGAATATCGTTCTAGATCTTCTTCTTTATTGGGAAATGTGAAAAATGACATTTCGGGGCTGTTCCTACGTGAAGTTATGAAATTATATGCTTAGCACCTGCGACTTTGGTGCATCATTCCGGCCATTTTTGTCATGCGGTTATACTTTAACGCTTGGTGGCAGCAATTGTATCGCGATTACAATCCACCCATAGGTTTTTACCGTCTGTGTTTTGTTGGTCTGTGCTGAAACTAGGGTAATACCCATCATCCCCCTAAAAGCTTTCGACCAATATCCTTACTGTGTATTAAATACAAATAATATGAACAAATGATCTTGGCTCGTATCCAGCCAACTGTCAAAGAACAACTAACGACAGATGGGGCTGTCTTTAGACCAGGTCGATCCTGCTATCAAATCTGACGCAATATTTCGAGGATGGAGTCAAGAAGAAGCAAATCACCAGTACAGTTCTTGTCGACCTTACAGCACCATATGACACTGCAATACATAGAGCACTCCTTTTGAAGATACCGTAAACTATACAGAACACAAGCATAGACCACATCATTGTATCATTGCTTATCAATGGGCGATTCTTCGTAGAAATGGAGCAAATGGAGTATACAGAACAACGGCCTTCCATAAGGATCAGTAATGGTGCTGACACTACTTATTAGTAACATCCATACAAATGACCAGCCTCAATACCAGAACATCTGCAGGTACATATATGCAGACAACATGTGCATTTCCACCGGATCGGACTCCTTCATCCCCATCGATGGAAGACTGTTAAGTACCCTGACTATCCTCTCCACCTACTACAAAAAGTAACATCTCAATGCCCATCCAAGAAAAACTCAGGTGTGATCCTTCCAACTGAACAATCGCCCTACAAACAGAAAGCTAAAGATCAAATGTGGTGACAAAGAAGTGAAAAATCACACTTATCCAGTCTACTTAGGTGTCACGATTGACAGAAAATAGCTCCTTTAAAGAGCACACGAATAAAAGCAAACATCAAGTAACAACTAGGTACAACCTCCTCAACAAACTTGCCAACACCAGCTGGGGAAGAAACCCTGAGACTCTATGACAAACAGACATGGTACTTTGTTATTCTACATTTGAGTACTATGCCCCAGTGTGGGAAAGATCATACCATGAACATAAGATAGACCCTAAGTTAAGTAAGTCCTGTCAGATTATTACTGGCACCCTAAAATCAACATCTCTACCATCTTTATACAAAGTAGCTGGTATCCCACCACTCCATTTCCGAGGAAAAGTGCCAACAAAAACGGCAAATGATACACAAATCAATGACCCCAGGCATCCACACAACAATTAACAGAGAGCAAAGTAAAGACTGAAATTCTATAAAAGTTTCGCAGCAGTGGATGATCTAGAACCAATCCAGGCAGCTGTTCACAGGCTAAAGAAGTGGGGGGACAGTGACCGGCTGCCATCCAGTGAGACGCTGCCCAGACGAAACGAAGCCCATCGGAACAACTTCCACTAGGAAGAAATGGATAACCCTAAACAGAGCAAGGGTAAAAGTGCGCAAAATTGCAGGTAACTGCCATAGATATGGATTAGCCACCAACCATGAATACCCATTTGAGGCAACACTACAAACAAGTGAACAAAATCCTTTTTGGGGTTCACTCAGTATTCCTAAATTTGCCATTGCATGTTTAATAAGTTTACACATATAACCAAATATACTGAATCATTTTCATCATCAATCAAATATGATAATAGCTGAGAAATATAAGAAAAAAATGTCCTGCTTCATTTTCATAAATTGTTATTATCATTATTATTATTATTATTATTATTATTATTATTATTATTATTATTATTATTATCATTATTATTATTATTATCATTATTATTATTATTATTATTACTTGCTAAGCTACAACCCTAGTTGGAAAAACAGGGTTTTATAAGCC
>NC_090729.1:159207728-159210228 GCF_036898095.1 Palaemon carinicauda | reverse complement strand
GTAAGGATATTGGTTGATAGCTTTTACGGGATGAAGGGTCTCACACTGGTTTCAGCAAGGCCAGTACTCTCAATCTTTTCCAAATCTTTGGGATTTGGTAGGTCGTTGCACACGAATTGAATAGCAAAAGGGAGCCATGCTTTTGTTTTTTTTCTCCGAAATGTAAGATAATTGGTATTAATATGCCATCTAGGCTGGCCGCCTTCTCATATTTGCAATGTTTCTTGGCAGCATTTAATTCTTCTAAGGCATGATACGGTTTCAGACCTGTACCAATTTCTTAGGTAACCCCAGTCTTTGCTGTGAGGCTTGTCGTTCACTTGTTAAAGCTGTTGTTGTTTTGTTAAGGGTTCATATCCTTCCTAAACAATCCGTCCTCTATATTTAGCAATGGATTGTCACCGTTTCATAATTTTCCCCAGAATTTTAATCTATAATATTCTCATCGCATTTTGTTATTATTTTCTTCTTTTCGATAAATATTGTGGATTTGATACATTACTCTCAAGTGCTTCTGGGACTTGTACCAGGCATTAAAGGTCTAGCGGAAATCTGTCATAAATAGACACAACCTCCAAACTGAAAAATAAACTATGAATTATTTTGAAGATTCTTTCTATGGCTATTTGTTATCGAATTTTTAGACAGGGCATTGAGGAATGTAAAACACATGAAAACATTCAAATGTTGTAATTAACAAAATGCACACAATGTTGTATATTTACAGGAAACCAGTGAAGTCTCTTTTTATGGATTATCTTTTTCATATGCGGAATCTTCTAAACTTATACAAATAAATACCAGAGATAAGGTTAAATCAAAGTGAGTCACGTAGGAATAATATTGGTCAGAATCTGAGAAAGATACTTGGAGAATCCGAGGGTAATTTTTGCTTTTCTTCATAGGATTTCTGTAGATTGTAGAACAATAGGTCAAAGGTTGTTGAAGAAATTGTGTTTGGGGGAAGAAGAAAACCAACGTCGCTCAAGAATTTGAAAGGATTTATAAATGTTTAAAAATATGTGTTGATCGATAGTTATGGTTGAGGAAGAAGACATCTGGCTGTTAACTTGAAGTGCCAGGAGCGAAAAGTGACTTAATTTAGAAAAAAGAAAAGAAAAAAAAGTTGAATAAACAAATTTTGATACGGTACAGCATTTGATTATCACTAGTAAAGAGGAAACTAGAATAATTTCTATTTACAAAATAGCATAACTCTCTCTTTTATTCTTTTCTCTTAATGTTAAAGGTCCTATGACTAATCATGCAGTTAAAATTGCCGTCTTTCAAACTATTCTTTCCTTTTGGCCGACTCAATTTAACGAAAATGCCGCGGGCTAGACAATAAGAAAAATAATTAGAAGTTAAACTTCTTATAAGAAAAAGTTACCAGAAACTCTATGAAAGAGATTACCAAGAGGCTACAAGATTTTGAGGATGAATACGTTACATCTCTTGAAATTCTACTATTGAGGATAAAAGGTTCTATTTTAAATTCATGAGAAAATAATCATATTGTCGAATCGTAATGAAAAGCTGCGTGCTAAATCATCATATGCTGCAGTAATTGGAAAAAAGTAGTAATGTTGTGTAGGGTGAAAGGGAAATTAGAATAGGCTTAGCAGAGGTAGTATGGCTCACTTGGTTGGTTGAAAGAAGGAATGTTTCTTCTCAGAGGCAAAAGTATTAGATTAGATTCTCACTGGAGGTTAATAGTACATTGCATATCCAGCAGAGGATTTTGAGGCTGGAACGTAGACGGGTACAACAGCTGCCTCCTTCTTGGCACTGTTGGCGGCTACGGCGACAGGTTTGACGTTAGAATGGTACCCGTGATGATCGTCGTGCCCATACCCTGCAGGCAAAGGTAGGAAAGGTTGAATCACAAGTCGTAAAACACTATTGACATACATTACTCTAATATTGCGCCATATCTTTGATTCTTTTTACAATTTTCCCGAAGTTGCTTCTGCATCTTGGGGCTAATTTCTAACTATATTTTATGTTACAGGCCCAGTCAGTGATAAAAATGAAAGGGACTTATTGATAAATAAAAAGATTAAGGAAATCAATTAGAAGTACAGGATTCACTTTTCTGAATGACCTACCTCCATGATGGTCATCATGACCGTGGTGGTCATCATGTCCGTAACCATGTCCATGGTGATCATCGTGGCCATAGCCTCCATGGTGATCGTCATGGCCGTAGCCATGCCCATGATCATCGTGGTGATCGTCATGTCCGTAGCCTCCATGGTGATCATCATGCCCATAGCCACCATGATGGTCGTCATGGCCATACCCATGCCCGTGTCCGTGGTCATCATGGCCATAACCATGCCCATGATCATCGTGGCCATAGCCACCATGATGGTCGTCATGGCCATACCCATGCCCGTGTCCGTGGTCATCATGGCCATACCCATGTCCATGATCATCATGTCCATAGCCTCCATGATGGTCGTCGTGTCCATAGCCATGTCCATGATCATCATGGCCA
>NC_090729.1:159192728-159205228 GCF_036898095.1 Palaemon carinicauda | reverse complement strand
CTTGTGGTGGTGACCTTTATATTTCTTGCCTCCTTTGTCGTGGTATCCCTGTGGAAGGATGATGAAGGATTCACTTAGGATGTAGAAATTCATTTACTGTTCTTCTTATCAAAGGTTTCATAAGTGTACAGTCTCTCTCTCTCTCTCTCTCTCTCTCTCTCTCTCTCTCTCTCTCTCTCTCTCTCTCTCTCTCTCTCATATATATATATATATATATATATATATATATATATATATATATATATATATATGTGTGTGTGTGTGTGTGTGTGTGTGTGTGTGTGTGTATAAATTATTTGATATAAGAGAGAGAGAGAGAGAGACAGAGTAAACAATCCATACGTTACACCAACCTTCTTGTGAGCTTTTCCATGGTCGCCGTAGTGATTTCCCTTATGGCCTTTCTCAGCCTTGTGGCCCTTGTGCCCTTTGTAGCCCTTCTTTTCGTGATGACTTCCTTTGTAGCCCTTATGGCCTTTGTGTGCCTTGTGGCCCCCTTTACCATAACCTAGAAAAAAATTCTTGTTATCTCGACTCTAATTGGACTATGTTGTGCAACAGGTTTTCCCTAGTCTTGTCGATCTTCTACAATGTAATTGTGGATACAAAGATTCCGACAACTTCAGTTCTGTTATTCCAGCGGGGGATTTTAAGGCAAGTAATCAAACCTCTAAGGCTTCGGTACCGATGTGTTCTAGGTAACACAAGAGGCTAATCAAGCTAATTGCCCGACTGTGCAGTTGTTCATTTGTTCGCTTTCTATTTTGTGCTATCTGATATTATTGCTTCCTTGTCTCTTTTTTTTAACACAGCTTGGGATCTGTTTGATGTCGTACCAGTATTTATACTTTTTATCATTATGACTTGTTCTTTACATTTTATTTGTATTTTCTATGATATTTGAGATCATTGCAAAGAATAACCTATGAACAAGGTGTTTAAGGGTTGCATTGATAAGAATAAGAAAATTCTGACCCAGTGGCCTTATTAAAAGTGAAACTGACTACTTGATAATGTTATGAGTATAGGTTTTGTTGAAAACGTGATTAGTAGAATATTTCTTTGGTTTTTGAAAATTGCTGAACTTCGTTTTGTCTATGGCTTGAATATCTTCTAATTGTAAGTTTTCCAGTAATTGGTTTAATATGAACACTATTCAAGTATAATGTGACATTCAAGTGCCAATTAGCAAAAAATTAACCCATGTTGCTTGTGAAATTGAATTTCTGTTATTCAAGGTATTCAACGGTCACAAAGAAATATTCTTTGAGTGTATAGTCTAAAGTAGCTGCTGGTCGACATCGCTCATCGAGGTACTTATAAGAATAATGATGATATCCGTGAAAATCTATAAAAATTCGCGCGAAAATTGCAAAAATCGTTATTGTGCTCACGGGCAGAGTTGCCAAGTTTTCTAGATATAGAAAAGGACAACTTCTAATCAACTACAGTTTTAAAAGGCCAACCTATTGGTAGAAGAAGGCCAAAGTATAACATTTAAGGCCAACCTTTTTTTCATGATGTTACTCAAGGCCAACCATTTTCAAAAGGGCCAAATTTGAGGCTTTTGGCCTGAAAAATGCCAACCTGGCAACTCTGCTCACGGGATGGCGAATGATAAACATAATCTTAGCCTCGGTGGTCCTGTCTTGAAATGAGGCTTCTCCTGGAGGAAATGAAACTTATTTCATTATTTTCTTACAGAAAAAATCTCATCCTAATATCCAGTTGCTACATATGCTTTTATTCTTATGTATTGTGTAATTTCACGATGCAACATTATTACTTCCTATTTGAATCCTTCTCTTTATGATTTCTTATTTCATGATGATAATATTCTCATTGCATTATCTATAGCAAGAATTATTTTATATTTTCAGGAATTTAGTTCGTTTACTTATACCCACGTATTTCTCCATGGGACAGCCAACTCTTAGAAGAAATTACCGAGCAAACAGAGAAGTAATGAAAATGCTTAGTAATTAAGCGCTTCGTAAACAACGATAACAAAAAACTATAAGGAAAATGTGTGACAGTTAAGCGCTTTGTAAACCCAATAAAAACGTTATAATGAAAATTGAGTGGCAATAATGCACTTTGTAAACCATATATAAATATTTATATTGGAAATATGTGGGAATCAAGTGATTCGTAAACCTTATAAAATGAATATAATGAAAATGTGTGGAAATTAAGAGATATGTAGTCCATATGAAAAACTATACTTCGGTTTAAGTGGAAAAATAGCTCGGGAGGTTTTGTAGCATTTAGCTTTCGATACCAAGAGTAATGGAGAATCAGTCGAGATATTTCTCCTTTAAAAATCAAATATCTTTTTAATATTTCGATAAATGTTGATATAAAGTTTAATTTTTTTATATATCGCTTTTTAAAAGGAACTCATCTATTTATGAGTACTTGAAAGTACTTTCCCAATACTATGTTGATAAATTATTCAATGATGAATTCAAAAGTCCAATAAATTCCTGTGCAAAACTTACCTGTGGCTGCAGTCTGGAGATCGACCGTGGCAACGGCGGAGACTTGCTGGCTGCCCTCCGGCAGGAGGTCGGTTTCCTCAGGGTCCTGGAAAACGCTGACTGCTGCAAAGTCAAGGTCCTCCGGCTCCCCTTTCAGGTTTCCCGCAGCCGTCGCCAGTGCCACCGCCAGGAATGCCACTTTTATCTGCCGAAGGTGTTGACGAAGGGGATAGAGTTGATATTCACATTGGCCCTCTCTCTCTCTCTCTCTCTTTCTCTCTCTCTCTCTCTCTCTCTCTCTCTCTCTCTCTCTCTCTCTCTCTCTCTCTCTCTCTCTCTCTCTCTCTCTCTCTCTATATATATATATATATACATATATATATATAAATATAAATATATATATATATATATATATATATATATATATATATATGTGTGTGTGTGTGTGTGTGTATGTGTGTGTGTGTGTATGTGTGTGTATATACATATGTGTATATATATATATATATATATATATATATATATATATATATGTATGTATATTTATCTATATTCAGTGTTCATAAATACCTTTACAATTCTTGAAATATATTTCAAAAGCCCTTGATTGGAAATCTTAATCATGTTTGTTTACATACCCAGCAATTATCGAAGTTTTTAATCACATCGCATTTGTGTATTTTATGTACCCTGTAGACGAATGAGGTACTTTTAAATTAAACCCCCAAATATTACTCGTGCTCGAAAAAAGGAACAATTGAACAATGTTTATTAAAACAAAATTGAGACTATCGGACTCACTGAAACTACGTAAATAAGTGCATGTATTCGTGCATGATACAAGAAATTTATGGAGACAGGGATACTTTTGAATAGAAGGAGTGGATGACCAAGTACGTCTGGGGAAAATATCGATCTTGTAAGACGAGTGCTTGATCTTTCCTCTACAAAGTCTGTCTATACTGCAACCAGATACTTACAGCTACTAAGTTCAATACTGCTGAAAGTCAGACAAAAGCTTACGATTGCACGCTTCCAAAGAGCAACTTATAAAGTATTCAAGGCAAGTGGCAAACCAAGAAGAAAAGGGATAGCGATTAACATGCCAGAAAATTTTCCTCTGCTTTAGTGATGCGGCAACTTAACATATTTCATGGAAGGTGAACACATAAAGCGTGAGAATCTAGAGATTTGAATATCGTCCTGTGGCCAAAAAACTTCACAGAGACATTCCATTGGTGAATGTGCGGTATGGGATCACGTGCAATTGAATCATTGGCCCATTTTTCTTCAACGAAACAACAATTACTGTAGATGTTTGTCTTGACATTTAGATTGAATATATGGCACCTCAACTAAATGACCTTCAGCTAATCATAATTTTTTTAGGAAGATAGTGCACCACCACATTTGGGAATACATGTTCCTTGGTTCCTAAATGAAACATTTCTAAGAAAAGAGGATCGGAAGAGGTGGCCATTCCCATGGCACTTTGTTCATCAGATATTACTCCCCTGGAATTCTTACTATGGGGTAATGTTTAAATGATCTGTATTCGATAAACATACGGAACATCACTGATTTCAAACAAAAGATCACTGATCCCAATGCCTCCATTGATGGGGCTATGCTATTGAAAACCTACCCAAAAATTTATTATTTTCTAAGTATGCTTTGTGTAATCAATGGAGCCCATAAAGAGGTGAATGAACCAGGAAAAAAAATGTCTACTCTTCACTTTGCAATAATCCTCACATATTCTCCAAGCTGTAAATTAGTTTCCGCATTTACTTGGGGTAAGGAAGCAGCTAAAGGCTGACCTCTTCTCGCTTCATTACTTTCAGGGGGAAACGGCCGTATGGTGATACAAACTAATAAAAAACTCATGTATTTATGCGGTTGTGTTTTATGCTGAGTAAGGGGACGACAGATTACATATGCAATGACTAATGAAGGAAGATTTGCCTCGGTCCCTTTGTATTCTACATGGAGGTCATGTTTTGGAAGACCCAACATTTATGATTCTGTAACTTGTATTCCTTTCCACCATTTTATACGTATTTGATGAAGCCTTTTATAAGTAGGCTATATTTTCGGTTACTGTTTCTACTCATCACTGATAATCTTTGGTATCCACTCAATTCGTCTATTTACTCAGAGTTCTTATTATGTTAAAGTCAATAAAGTCGGGATTTTTCTGTATCCATCGTGGTAAGATGCCTGTTTTTCCCTCGTCTTTTTCTTGTTTTCACTGTGTTTCTTTTACATAGCGTAAAAATATTTTTCAATTTAATCTGAAAGTATAGTACAGTTTCTCATGCTATTTTTAAAGTAGAATACTATTTTTCTATAATTCGATACTGAAGAAATGTATTTCAGTTCGTAAGCTTATTTTTGAAGTTTGACATTGTTTTTTTAATCTAGTTTTTAAGTATCTTTTCTTTTCAATGTTATTTTGAAGTAATATTTGTATATCTAAGTTTATTATTGACGCATGGTAGAGTTTTTTAGCTAAATTTCAAAGTATCCTTTCAGTCACCAGTTATCATTATTAATATTATTTGCTAAACTATAATCATAGTTGGGAAAGCAAGATGCTAGAAGCTCACGGACTTCAACAGGGAAAATAGCCCAGTGAGGAAAGGAAATAAACTACAGGAGAATTTTAAGAACAATTATAACATTAAAATAAATCTTTCATATATATATATATATATATATATATATATATATATATATATACATATATATATATATATATATATATATATATATATATATGTATATATGGTAAAAAACTCCGAAATAAAAAGAGGAAGAGAAACAAGATAGAATAGTGTGCCCGAGTGTACCCTCAAGCAAGGTATCTCTAACCCAAGACAGTGGAAGACCATGGTACAGAGGCTTTGGCACCACCTAAAACTAGAGAACAATAGTTTGATTTTTGAGTGTGTTTTTCCTAGAAGAGCTGCTTACCACAGCTAAAGAGTCCCTTCTACCGTTACCAAGAGGAAAGTAGCCACTGAACAATTACAGTGCAGTAGTTAACCTCCTGAGAGAAGAAGAATTGTTTGGTAATTTCAGTGTTGTCACGTGTATAAGGAAAGAGGAGAATGTGTATAGGATAGGCCAGGGTATTCAATGTATGTGTTGGCAAAGATGAAATGAGCCGTAACCAGAGAGAGGGATCCAATGCAGTACTGTCTGGCCAGTCAAAGAGCCTCATAACTCTCTAGCAATAGTATCGCAACGGTGGCTGGTGCCTTGGCCAACCTACTACGAAGCCTACTACCGTTTCTCGGCTTATATTTTATAAACAGTACGGTTACTCTAAATTATGTTTAAGTATAATACTGTTCCTCAAATTAATTTTAAAGTATAGTACTGTTTCTCAATTAAGTGATGATGTACAGTAGGCACCGCTCTTTTCAGTACAATATTGCAACCTCGACCACTTTTTCAGGTCTATCTTGAAGAGTATTGCCGCTACCTGGAAACTTCTAAAGTTTACAGAGAAAATGGAGTCATAAATAAATATTCGTTATCATAGCTTTATATCTCATGGGTTATCTTACGGATATTTCTTTCATTCGCTCTTATCATATTTTATTTAACTGAAGCTTCTTTTTTTAAGATTTTTAGCGCTAGGGGTCACATATGAAAGTATTGTAAGATTATGCGATTATAATAATATGGTACAAAGTCGAAATGATTGATATTGCATTTCAAAAGAATCCATAAGAATGGAGTGCTGGAGAGATATAATTGTTTATGATTATTTCTGTGATAGTACAAAGACGGAAGAATCAGCTATATTGAATTATCGCGATTTTCACTGATGCAAAATCTTAGATTTTGGAGAATCAAGAAGATTTAATTTCTTGTATAGCAGACTTTGCGAAGTACCAATAGACGAAAATGCCAAGGATTCATCATATGGGATTAGAAATTCTGATGTCATAAAACTGGTGTAACTCTTAATAATAAGTAAAGAGAAGTTTTGTTTTTATAAAGTAAATAAACATTATGAATGACATTTTTTATTTTTAAAGCGAAAGAAAACTTTGAAATCGTTGAGAAAGCTGAAATTGCTTTAAGCAATATATATCTGTTAGAAAGAGACTCCTTCTTACCCACGCTGCTCCAGTCATCTTGTAGTAGTTCAGGGACCTCCTATTGAGGTCTTCGCTGAAGGAGGAGCCAGCCACCACTGACGTTCCCTTCGCCGCCCTCAGGTTATATACCCGAGTTTGGCTCTTGCTTTTTCCAAGCGATGGTCACCAAGCGGCACCGTCCTATCATGGATTCAGTGGCGACCTGACGCGTTGAGCCATTGAGAGATCACGGCTTTTTTTTTTTTTTTCAGAAGCTTTCCCGTGTTCGCTAAAGGGGAATCGTTTTGGTTAATTTAGGCAATCGATTAGGCATACCTCGGAGACTTTCCAAAAAGAGAGATATCTATTGAGTTGAAATGCTGTTTGATTAAGATTTATCTTGAACTAATTTATAATTGTTAGTCCATAGACTTTTTGCCTTGTATTCAGCTCATTTAATTATCATATTGAATTCAATAGCAGGTCAGTTCATAAATGTGGATGCAGATAGTGTTGAAAATTAAAATTTCTATCATCTTTCGCGTAATATTTATATATATATATATATATATATATATATATATATATATATATATATATATACACACATACATATATATATATATATATATATATATATATATATATATATATATATATATAAATATGAGTGGGGATATCTTAGCATGGCGAAAGGGTTTACATATGACCATGATCAGCTTAGCTGTACTAGTTAGGGCCACCCATACGAGGTTGGTTTTTTGTATGCTAAAAACCAGTCCGTAGCTGGGCACCGTGGTGATGAAAACTGCCCAAACCCCATACATGAATAAGGACATGTCTGGGGCCTTTATCCTGCAGTAAACTAGAAATGGCAGTATTTATTGCAATGCATATTCATATTCTAATGATCAAAAAGTATATGTAGATAGGTGCCTGGAAAATTATATTGGTTGGCTTTTAGAATTCTTTAATTCCTATTATCTATATATTCCATCAAACTGCGGACCTTTATATACATCACCTACTTGCCTTCACATACACAACAGTCATATTCACTAATATTCTCGAATTGACACTGGCCTCTTTCATTTAAGAATTGTCGCTCATTTTTTATTCATATATTCTAAATTACTCATTTCATCGACACAAGATAGCTATTAGGTACTAACAGAAAGGCGAGGTGAATGTAACTGGCTTTATTCAACAAGATAACGAGCTTATATGGGAATGGTTGAGGGCAACAATGGCACAAAATTCCAACAATGTGGGATATGGAATGGCAAGCTTAAACAGATTTTTATATTATCATTGTGGGAGAGTGAGAGATAAGAAAAGCAATACCATTACAGTGTATGAGCATGTATGAAATACGCGTGCGTTACAAAGTACCTCCATCTCTTCACTCCGTATTACTTAATTTATTTTCAATCCTTTGATTATCTCCTTTTGTACTTAGTTATCTCTAATTTTAGTTCTGAAGTATGGTACTGTTTCTTGAGAAGAGTTTTCTAGAAACCTCTAGATGTATTACTTAGAAATGATCCATGTTATTATTATTATTATTATTATTATTATTATTATTATTATTATTATTATTATTATTATTACAAGCTATTCTATAACCCTAGTTGGAAAAGCAAGATGCTATAAGCCCAGGGCACCAACAGGGAAAAATAGTACAGTGAAGAAACATAAAAACGAAATAAATAAACTACGAGAAAAGTACTAAACAATAAAAATAGGATATTTAAAAAAAATCCAGTAGCAAAATTAGATTAGACCTTTCATATATAAACTATAAAAACTCTTAAAAACCCTAAAACAGTGGAAGGCCATGGTACAGACGCTATGGTATTACCCAAGACTAGAGAACAATGGTTTGATTTTGGAGCGTCCTTCTCCTAGAAGAGCTACTTACCATAGCTAATGAGTCTCTTCTACCCTTAACCTAAAGGAAAGTAGTCTTTGAACATATTTTGACATTTTACTTCATTGTGCTTTATTTTTATCCATTCTTCCGGGAGAATTTGCATAATACTAGAGCATTGAGATCGCATTTATGAGTCTGTCATCCGATCCTTGGGTTCAGCCAACCAGCTGACCGTGTTTTCAATGTGTATTAGCATCAGCTGGGGAAATAAAACGAGGTTATTGGCAGAGCGACCTCATTCTTTGAAAGAGGAAAAGTCTTCATGCTAATTCAAAGTAGCCTTATAGGCTCTCTTAAACTTTAGCTATAAATACACCGGGAGAATGGAGCCATTAGAAATACTGTATTTGAAAAGAGAAAAGAGGTAAACAAGCAGTTCAGATTAGAGAAATAATTGTAAACGATAGGAAGGAAAGGAGCAATATACGTGGAAATGGCGAGAAAAATGGAAAACTAGATTAACTTCGTTTTTTGTAGAGGACAAAAAAATATGAATGAATAAACAATGGTCTCTAGGGAAGTTAACGAAGATGGAAATTATAAGGATGGATGAAAATATAGCAGTTATTTGTATATGAAGCCTTTTTAAGTTATGTATTTTATGGTTATTTTCATAGGTCGAAAATTTATTCGCATTGTTTTTCAATTGGAGAAGAGGCGCGACGCCATAAATGTATAGGTTCAAGAGCTGATTTTGACAAATAGTCTACTAAGGACAGCAATAGTGAATTATAAAGGCCTATTTATACATCATTTTATATTTTGATTTTTTTTTCTTTTTTTTGGAAAAATTCTTTATTTGTAATTCAAGAAAAATGCCTGCCTCTTTTTCTTGCTCTTGCTGGTATCTGGAGAAGTCAATGTATCCTTTAGTGTCATTATGATAAGTGAAATACTTTATATCCGGTATTTTTGGAAAAAAAATGTAGCGCAAAAAACTTGCGTAACATTCAGATTTTCTTCGATTAGAAAAAAAAAAAAATCTCTGAACGATTAAAATTTTTCCCTTTTCTTGGTTTAACCATGATTTTGTGTATCTAAAGTGTGAAAGTATTTAAGCTTTATCACTGGATCGAATGGCAGTCTTTCTGACAGATAAGAGTTTTTTTTTTTTTTTTTATTATTTCAATTGTGTGAATTTAAATTCTGATTTAGGTGTCGAAGACCACTGTCGCGGAAACTCCAGATTGGATAACAAGTCAATCTCGCAACCTCTCTCTCTCTCTTTCTCTTTCGCGGCAGAGTGCATCTTACGTTCTATTTGTTAAACAGAGATTTCCACTTAGTTGAGCTAATCAGATCTGAATTGTTCATTAGACAGCGAAGGCCAAAAAATAAAGTCCTATTATTCTTCTTGGTAATCAGATTGTACAAAAGCCAAAAAAAGAAGAGGAAAATCAGAAAATTCTTTATTTACAATTCCTTTTAATTTCTTCTGCACAGCACAGGTTAATATTTTTTCTATTAATGAAACTTAAGAAAGACTTACTTACGAAGGGTGTAGTGACACCACTGACCAGCTTTTAACAGCACAATTAGCCAATATGGCTACTTTCCTTTTGGTAAGGGAAGAAGAAACTCTTTAACTACGGTAAGCAGCTTTTATAGGACACTCCAAAATCAAACCAAAGTTCTCTAGTCTTGGGTAGTGCCCTAGCCTCTGTACTATGGTCTTCCACTGTCCTGGGGTAGAGTTCTCTTGCTTGAGGGTACACACGGGTATGCTCTTCTATCTTATTTCTCTTCCTCCTGTTTTTTAATGTTTTTATAGTTTATATATTATGAAAGATCTATTTTAATGTTGTTACTGTTCGTAAAATATTCTATTTTAAATGTTCATTGCTTTCCTTGTAGTTTATTCATTTCCTTATTTCCTTTCCAATTTTCCCTGTTGGAGCCTTGGGCTTAGAGCATCCTGCTTTTCCAACCAGTGTTCTAACTTAGTAAGTATTAGCAACAACAACAACAACAACAACAACAACAACAACAACAACAACAATAATAATAATAATAATAATAATAATAATAATAATAATAATAATAATAATAATAATAATAATCTGCTAATATCAATGACCATACTTCAAGAAAACAAAGGAAAAACTTACCCACATCCACACACCAACCCCAATATCCATATATGAAGACTACAAGTGGTTGGTGGGTAAGATATTCAGGCAGACATAGACAGTCAGAGCTATAGAGACAAACAAGTAGCGACAGACAGTCAGATGGAGGATGAGACAGACCAACAGTCAAAGGTGATGCTGCACAGAGTCAAAAGCAAAGAGGGCAGCGGAGAGGGGTTGTTATAAACAAAACTACAAGTACAATGCATGGAATGTAGAGGACATAGTCACCTATTTAAAACTGACTCTTCACTCAGGCTAGTTACTGACTTCGTGAGTCGAGTACATGTTTTATATAATAAAACTAATCATAATTTTAGTAGCGTATGAGTATGGATGCTTTATAACCGCGCTTCTGGTGAAATTATGTTATGTTGCCATAAGAATCTTCATGCCGTCTTACTAAAGTAAATAAACTACATTTCCAAAAATCAAAATGTGACCAGCTGGGAACTTGTATTATTATTTTCCTAAGAAACCCCAGTGCCCAACAGAAAAACTTGCTATTTCATCTATGTTAGATTAATGAATCTAAATGGGCGATCAGATCATTTACGTTCTTGCGTCGGTAGCGGTAGCATATCTATGAAGCATTCTCCTAGCAGTTTGCCACCTTTACTGGCGTATCTACTGCAAAGTAGTGGATGTTGTGAAGGGAGAATCTTTTACAGTTGATGACTATTTCTGGCCACAAGTTCTTCCAGCAGACATTTAGTGTTTCGTTGTTCATAAGAAAGATTCATAGTTATTAGCTCAGTGCTGTTAATTGCAAGTGTTGAATGTTAATTTCTATAGAACACCAATACGTTGAAGGGAATCCTTTAATTAACATTAAACTATTTTAAAACAAGTGTTTGTATGAACTTACGAGACAGCAACTATATCACAGTGAGCAACTGAATTTTTCCGAGCTATTAAGAAGACTGTCGTTACGTTTGTGGTATATTTCCAGTTTTTTTTTTTAGTTTTTACTTCCATAAGTACAAAGTAAAATGAGATTTTATATTTTTTTTGTCGTTTTTCTTAGATATTTCTCCAATTTTCGAGAACGTGTAGGTTTTTTTATATGCCACTACCTTTACTTCATTTAATTTTTCCTCATACTTCTCATTGCACATCCTTTGACCTTAATTGAATTTTTTCCGTGTATAACCATCATACAGATTGGTTTTGTTTGAAGATGGTTTCCTTTGGTCGACTTTCCCCTTTCCACAGGGTAAAAGGAGATGTAATTTTGGATTTAATCGAAATTAGATAATAATAATAATAAAAAAAAAATCATATTATAGAAGTATGGAAGTTGACTTTGAATATTTGAGTTTAGATGACTAATAGCGTGTTGACCTACTTATGCCCCTATTGAGAATTTAGAATTAGATAGTTTGAAAATAGAGCTTATGTATTTTTTGTATATCTTGCCTGTTGATATTTATTTTATTCATAATATGGAAGATTAAAAGGCTATATCAACCGCATCAATCTCGTGAAAAAAAAGCTCCCTTATCGATGACATTAGTGAAATCAAGGTCATTTGAAAAATGTAAATTTAATGGCGTATTGAAATAGTGCTGAACATTATTGCAGCTTTGACAAATCAGTATTTTCTATTTGAAACGTGAAAGGTTGCTATTATGCTATGGAACGTCCATCATTGATGGCGACAATCAAATTGGAATTGAACACCCCGCTCATAAAAAAAAAAAAAAAAAAAAAAAAAAAAAAAAAAAAAAAAAAAAAAAAAAAAAAAAAAAAAAAAAAAGTTATTTACATACATCATTTATTAGTTTTTCTATCTGATTAATTGAGACCAAATAAAGTAGAGATGAATTTTATTTTAATTTTTGTTTATTGGGCATCGAACATA
>NC_090729.1:159185228-159187728 GCF_036898095.1 Palaemon carinicauda | reverse complement strand
TGGTCATCACCCTTACATATCGTCTTGAAAAAAGATGGCTTCCTGTATCTCTGATCTCTGTGGGGATCTCAGGTGTTTGAACATGCAGACGGAACCGGATCACTAACCCCTACCAAACATCACTGAAGTGACTTCCTACTTACACAAAGCGAAGGTTTTCTTCATTCTCAACCTCCTGAAAGGGTATTATGAGGTGCCCATGAACCCAAAAGACATCCCCAACACTGCCATCACCACACCCTTTGGTACTTCCATCTTCAATTACTCCTGTTTTGGTCTTTGTAGTGCTGGGGCCACTTTTCAACAACTCATGGATGGCATCTTAGGGGACCTCGTCTTTTGCGCACGTTACATGGACGATATACTGTACTTGTGCTCCCTTCCTCAAAAGAGGAACACCTCGGTCATATACGCATCGTACTTGTCGGCCTACAACAGAAAGGTCTCATAATCCAGTATGACAAGTGTACTTTTGGTGCCAATGAAGTATCATTCTTAGGGTACCTCATCACTCTTGAAGAAGACCACCCACTCCCTGAGCAGGTAGCAGCCATTCAGAACTTCCCCACGTCCTCCACCAACAAAGCACTGCAAGGACTCCAATTAGTTTTCCTAGCTTCCCTGGGTCCTTTTGGGACTAAGGACCACTCCTAAAGAAGCCATGGATGTCTCGGCAGCTGAAATGGTATATGACGACCCGTTAGTCGTCCGTGCCAATTTTTATCCGTCTGCAACCTCCTACGTCAATCTCCAGGGCCTATGTCACGTTGTCGAAAAATTTGCTCCATGCTGCCAGACTTACAAGCCCCCAGGTAAGCAACACATACCATCAGATCTGCACTCAGCAACGCACGTTTTCATGCGCAATGACAATAGCAAGCCACTGCTAGCACTACCTTACATGGGCCCTTTCCTCGTGATTCATCGTACACAGAAAGCATTCTTTATTAACATGTGTGGCAAAGAAGGCTGGATCTCCATTGATCACCTAAAAGCTACATGTCTACTAGTGCGCCATAGTTCACATGTATGTAATTTTTAGGGATAGCATGTACCGCACATGTTTCACATACACTCATTCATTGTAACGGTATTATCTTTTTTGTTGTATTCACCTCACCTCTTAGTTACAACCTAACTGAACTCTCGCACAGCTCTGACGCTTTAGTAAGGTTCCGAGATTCTGATTCATAAGTTAATACTGGTAGGACCATCTGATTAGATACTTTTGTTTTTAGAGGAAGCGGTATTTTAATTTTCATATCTTTTTGTTTACCATCAGTTTATGCTTTCTGTATTCAAATCTATCATCTTTTTCACTAAATAGAACTAAATCATCTGCAAATCTTAAGTTGTTGACTTACTCCCCATTAATGTTAATTCCTACATTTTCTCAATCTAAATCCTTAAAAACTTCTTCTTGGCACACTGTGAATGATTTTGGAGAGTTAGTCTCTGCTTGTCCAACTCCTTTTCTCTATGGGAATTTTCTCACTAAATTTATGTAATTTTAGGATTGCTTTACTACCCATAGATATCTTCAAGTGTTCTAACATAAGTATCATCTCTTCCTCGTCGTTGAAGGGCTCTCATAACCGTTAAAGTTTTGACAGAATCAAAAGCTTTTTCAGAGTCTATAAATGCCATGCTTAGCGGTTTGTCATACTCATGTGATTCTTTCATTAGCTGATTAATAACATGGATGTGGTCAGTTGTTGAATATCCGCTTCTAAAGCCTGCCTGATCTCTTGGTTGATTAGTCTAGCTTTCTTTCCATTTGGCCAAATATGATCTTAGTAATTATTTCATATATTAATGAGAGTAAACCTGTTGTACGGTAATTTGTCACGTCTTTTGTGTGTCTCTTTATGCGAAAAAAATATGATGACTATATTTTCTTCAAGCTGATTGATTGATTGATTTGAGGTTTTCTGGCATCCTGACATCTAAGGTCACTGACGCCAAAACGTATAGAGCAGTCTTGCAAACATTTGGTGTAGAGTTCAGAAACATTTATAAGTATGAAACATCCTTCATCTCTTATTAAATCCTTTGTTAGGCCACCTTCTTTGTCTCTTGTCATGCCTTTTAATGTTTTTTTTTTATTTATTATTTATACCGTTACTTTGGGTATCAGCTCAGATGTTCCATTATTTCTATTGGAAAAAATATTTCTTATATTGTATAGCATTGTATAGATATCCTCTGCAATTTTTATCACTCCATCTCTTTTGTTGATGCATCCCTTCTCATCCGTTACAGAAGATATCTGTTGGCACCCTGTTCTAACCAAGTCTTTTTTTTTATTAACTCGAAGCTTCTTCCTTTCTTTAGTTTTTCCTCAATTTTAGTCTGATTGTGTTTACGAATGTCTTGAGCTTTTAGTTTGTTTATTGCTTTGGATCTTTTCTGCTAATTATATTTAATCTTACTTGAATATTACCCTTATTTTCAATCTTTCCTTTATTAGACTTTTGGGGCTTTCTGATAGTTATCCTTG
>NC_090729.1:159175228-159180228 GCF_036898095.1 Palaemon carinicauda | reverse complement strand
CAGGAGATATAGATGATCATTTCAAGTCCACTGTACTTATACCTGTTGAATTCAGGAATCTGTTCTTAGACTTGAAATCAACCCATCAGACCCCCTACCGTCCGAGCGTTTTCAAACTTTAGCCCCTCTCCCCCTCTATGACCATGGTTAATTTTATCCTCACGTAAATAGTTTACATTTTGTAAGCATACCTGCAATAATGGGAGGGCAGTATCAAACACTATTTGCCAAAATCTATAGACGTTTTCTGTACATCTAGCTTATGGTAACTATTTTAGGATGTTATTCAAATATAATTGAAATCTGAAACAGTGGCACATCTGGGCACTCATCAAAGAAACTGTAACAGATTTGCAGTTAATTTACGAAGCCCATTTCAAATAGGCTCTGTATGAACCTCGCATGTTGACAATAAATTATGCGGCGTTTCTTTGAATACATGTACCAACTTTTCATATGACGTCAATTTGTCCAACATTATTCCGTCCACGCCTTATAGTCCCATGTCTTTTCATCCAAGAATCCTTGTGGCTTCATGAAACAATATGCAACAGTGATATTTCCCCATAAAGAGATTAAAACCATAGCCAATCCTTAACCTCCACGCAATAGGAAACTAAGAAGATTAAAGGCTATGGCGCATTATAGGTCATTCACCCCCTGAAAGAGGATTTTAGCCAGGGTGAGATTTCTCGTATCCTTGAACAGTGAAACATTGGTCGATTTATAGAAATTTAAATGATTTAAAGCTAAGGGACATATAAGGCAGCATGTAAAGCCATCTAGTGCCAAAACAAACCTCACAAAAGTTTGAAATTAATGTCTCATTAAGTTATTCATAAAGAGAAGTCAAAGTCAAAAGCAAATGAGAGTTGATAATTTTATTTGCAGAATACATGTTACATATCGTGAAACAAATAATAGAAATAATCTTGAGAAATAAATTTATAATGATCGCTTAATACTGGAACAAGTTATCAGCTACACTCTTCAAAAATTCTGTTTTCCTCGTTGACTCATATTCCATTATTAATCTTTTGAGACGTTCAGTTAGTTTTTATATCGTATATAAGAATTTGACGAATCTCCTCGAAGAATTTGAGTCATTTTACCTTGAATAATTCCCTCCTCTTCCTTAATTGTTTTAATAAATTTTCAAATATTCAAATCTGTTCCACCCGTCGAACGCTTATGGTAGAATGAAACCTGTCCTCAGCATTAATTGTTCCGGGAAGATTTTGAAGAATACCATCATTAACATTCTATAGAGGCAATAGGTGGATCTCTCCTTCGTCTAGCACCACATCCTCTTATGACTCCCATGTAAAACAAGTCAAAGTAATTTAAAAGGTATGTCTTTATCGTCTATTAATTTCTCATTGGCTTCATCATTTAGAAGAAAGGCTAATGCTGAAAAACATCTTATTTTAAGACAAAATTCAGAATCTTTATCATATTTTTCTTTGAGACCCAAATAAGCACCTGTAAATAGTTTTTGAAAGTACTTGCACACGAGGGAGCTGCAGGGTCGGCCTGGGCATCCACATTAGATATATTTTCACCAAAGCAATTCATAGAGAATACAAAATTACTTTTTACTAAAAGGAACTAAACCATAAGAGAGTAACAGTCTACGGGATTCAGCACTTCAAGCAGCAACACCGTCAATCCTGGGTATTCAGTTTGGCCAGGATCTGCTTTTCGGCACTCATTAGCATGAATGCTTCTAGGCGTTCTCGAATCATATTACTGAGCAGTTGAGCTTGAATTCTCCTAAGAGCCGAGAACGATCATTCACAAGCTACTTGACTTATGGGTAATGTTAAAAGTAACTTGTAAGCAACTATGGTATGCTTCAGTGAAGAGATTCAATTTCAGGAGAACCTTATAACAGCAAAGATGGTAATCTTTATAAGACTTGGAAGTTGTCTGCAATGCTGTTTGGTGTAGGTCTGACTCAGAATCGCTGTCTTCTTCTTGTATAGTGTAGGCATCTGATATAGAATGCTTGAGCATTAGCCACTGTCCTCCCAGGATGTCAAATTCTTCTCGTAGCTTTTATGAAGGGATATTATTGTCAAATATACATAGAAACTTATGTAGCTCAACCATGGCTTCTGAGGGTATAAGTTCACCATAATGTCTAGGATGAAGGAGTGATAGATCAGCTTAGAGTGTTGAATTTCCTGAATTAGAGAATCTTCTCCTGAATACTGTTCAAAATAGTATCAACAACTTTTTGAACACTTGGTTGTTTATTGGCTGTGATGCTAATGTTGCCTCATCTGAGCAAAACTCACCATCAAACTTTTTATGTTTCCTCTGTCGTTTCTTGGGAAAGGCCTCCTTTACATAGGCATCTGCACCAGTTTCTTGAAGCTGATAATTTGCCCACCCAGCAAACTTTTGAGCTGCATCATAACAAGACTGAAAATGATTTAGTAGCATTTGCATATTCTAAAGAAATTCATCTACCATCAAATACATGGTCAGTAAATCTAATTGCACTGTTTGAAGATACATTGACAATGTAGTAGAACGGAAGAATATCCTGAGATACACTTGTGCTGAAAAATTGTTTCAAACTTCAGGAGACTGTCAAAGTAGCCTTTTACCATAGCTTTAATAGCAGTCTGTATCTGGTCAGAAACTAGGATGGTATTGAGAGCAGTGGTCAATTGTATGAAGTGCTCCATCTGGGTTCCCAAAGATACCAAATACCTTCTTCAAAGCAGCATCCTTTGACACTATATAGTTTCCCCTATGGTTCCCATTTTAGTATTAATTATATGTTTACTTCAGATATTCATTAGTTTATATGACCACCGAAAGAATACTCCAATGTCATTCAAAAGTGACAACAAAGTTGTACTAGCTATATTACGACACTTAAAGATTTCATGATAATGGGATTTAACACATGTGCTCCCATGCAGATATATGCATCTGTATGGGAGCTCCCTTTAATAGCAGAGTGCTGAACTTTTTATAACATCTATGCATGTATGCTGCTCCATTAGTTGAGTTTCCAACATAGTTTTTGAGATCAATATTCAGATCTGACATCACTTCGGAAACGAGATCCATGAAGGCTTGACCAGCAGATTGTTCACATTTCACCACACTAACTAATTAATCCATGGCCTGGGGGTGGGGTTGCCGTGTGCATGAAATGTACCCTAATTCACCCTCTTGGGTTTTATAGTAGACCTTTTGAATTATCAGAAAAGTCAGGGTGAACATTTGAAACCTGGCAGCAAGTGATAAATTTAGGCCTGATTTCACCAAATCGGGCGATGATTTCGATCCATGAACTCAGGTACCTGAACTATTTATGTCCGTATCTCCCTTGAAAATTAACGTAAAAAGATTATTTACCGCTCAAAATGTTCCTTGTAAGGAGGTATTTTCAATGATATATAGATATATAACTTTTGGGGTTATATTAGGTCATAAAACCACAAAATGTTACCATAAATCAGGAAAACTAATTATTAACTTCTTGAAGAAAAGGTGGTCAGAATCAAACAATATTAAAGAATGAATGGCTTATAATGACAATAATCAGCAGAGCAACACTATATTATTAAAATGACAAGCCTTCTATAACATTCTGTGCACATAGGAGCATACAGTAACTTTTGTAACTTTTCTTAAAAACGCTGTTTTCATAATGCCAGGTTACGTTTATCGCTCTCTACCATGCTATGTAGATTAATATTTGATGAATATTACGTATTTTGAAAAATTTTTGAAGGGTATATCATAAAATCATAAAAGAATATATGGCTTAGAAATTTTTCTAAATATTACCTAGCAAGAAAATTTTATTAATCTATGGTGTAGTTTTAATGTTGAAAGGGTACTATGACATTGGAAACCAAGAAATTGTTTGGTTGAATTAAACAAATTCAAAGATCCATAATAATAGTTTTAATCAAAATTAATCCCTTCAAACTCAGAAGGAAAATCAGAGAACTTTATAGGTAGTTCAACACATAATTAGTAATGGGACATACCTCAGGTTTCTCCCTGCATCATTAGAATTATAATATTACCTTTCTATGCAAACCTGAGCTTAATTAAATGCTTTGATATCAAAAGATACATTTAAAGCTAGTATATATTTAATAATGTAAATACATGTATTACGTTTATGATTGAAATATCTATCGTTTAATTATTTTCATGGCTAAACGTTATAAGTTTTAACTCACATTCGTAAAAAGTCAAATTGAAATAAGTTCTAATGGTCGAATGATAGTATTTGTTTCTCATGATAAAGTCCTCATCCTATAGTGCACCCAAAGGATTGCTACATGTTGCATTACTTACAGCCAAGCCACTTTGACATTTGCAAAAGTTGCAGCAAGGAACATGATTATAATACGGCAGGAACAGTAATATATTCCACATTTTGTACAACTGCACATCACAGTGAATTTCTAAGGTATTGGTCTCATCAGTTGGCAGCAAAAGATCATCAGCTATTTTATAACCATGACTTTTCGTAGCATAGCTCATATTCCTCTTCGTTCCTCTTTGTTGGATGTTATGTTTGTTTCCATGATAAGTTATATCAGTAAAGAAACAACTATTCAACCAGTCCGGGTATGTTTATAATCTCTTTCACAACTGCTTTCCAGGAACTTTAGATTTTAAGAAAGAACACAGATAAGCTGTTTTTGATTGGCCTTGTAGCCATTCAAAAGAGTTTAAACTAACAAGAATTCAATTCGCGAGAAACTGTGAAATACACCACAGCAATAGCATTTTGGCCTACGTTCAGTTTCCATAAGAGAGCAATTTTGTAATCACTGTATCTGAACGCTTGGAAATTCGAGAAATTCATCCCACCTCTTCGTAAAACCATTCAGTAATGTCTCATTTTCTTTGCTAAGCTGAGATTTGTATCATTATTAAAATAAAAGAGAACGTTTAATTCTCTTTTGTTATCTGATATGTGAAGTTAAGTAAACACAACACTTCCGCGTGATATG
>NC_090729.1:159162728-159170228 GCF_036898095.1 Palaemon carinicauda | reverse complement strand
ATCTTGTTTTCCATCCAGAAAATAAGGCAGAAGTACATGAGGCAGATGTTGCATCTTGCATGGTGATGGCTTCAGGCTAGATTGATGGGAGTGAAAATGTAAGTGTCCCTGTGACACTGGTAGGGGGACAATTCCGTCAACGTGAAGGGGGCCAAAACAATACTGAGGTTGATGAAAAATGCCTACGCCTGAATTCGTCTATCAATGCACTTTTGAAGTCTGACATAAAGTCCAAGCACTGATCCAATTCTTGCCATCTTCAGAAATGCCATGTAGTATGAACTTCAACTTCGGTAGCTCTACAGTATCAGCGTGTGTTGGTAGATATGAACAGGTGTTTGGTTCCTACTTGCACATAGCATGTGTGGCAATGACATTCGTGTTATGAGTCATCTTACCTTATTCTGAAGCTGAGTTAATAATGTACAATTTCCTCTGAAAAGTAGTATGAACTAAAATACCATGACAGACATCACATAAACACATTATAGAGCAGTTCAGTGGGTTACTTAGGATGTTAGTCAACCGCAGGTAGGCAATGGTAAATGAGTTGGTAGGTTATGAGTTGACTCACCCTAGGGCAGTAAGCATTTGTGAATTCTCGATCCTCGGGCCTTGTTCTGTTACCTAACCCCCACATATATGAAGAACTGACTGTATCTTTATATTCTTTTAGATTAATTGTTTCCATCTACCTCTTTTGTGCACTAGGGCTTCATAAAGGACGTTTTCCCACAAGTCCTCTCCTAAACAGGCTCTCCACCTCTTTCTTGGTCTTACACTTCTTCCTCTACCCTCCACCTCCAACTCCATGGTATTCCACCTAATATGGCCTTCCTCTCATCTTGTTAAGTGTCCATATCATCTCAGTCTCCTGTCCTAAACTTTTTTTTTTATATAATTCAGCCACGTTTGTTGACACATGTATTTTTACCTTCTTAGTTCAATCCTCCAATCTATGTTAACTTTCACATCTCTGTTATGTCCATTTTCTTCTCTTTCTTCGTCATAATTTTTGTTTCTGTATAATACCATACAACATAAACTTGTCTTACCACTGCCTAATGGAACTGTCCTTTCAGTCTCAATGGTACTCTTTTGTCACATAGAATGCCAGGAGCGGTTCTCCAGTTGTTCCAACCTGGTTGTATCCATATTTTACTACTTCACCCATTCTTCCTTAGCCCCTAGTATAGATCCCAAGAATCTGAACTTTTCTACTCTCTTTATTTCCTATACACCAATGTTTATACTCTTCCTTTCATCCCCTTCAGGAGTGGTACACAAATATTCTTTTTTTTTTTTTTTCTTTTTTAGCATCTTTAAATTATTTACCAAAATTAAAGTCCT
This sequence comes from Palaemon carinicauda, assembly GCF_036898095.1. Classification (NCBI taxonomy): domain Eukaryota; kingdom Metazoa; phylum Arthropoda; class Malacostraca; order Decapoda; family Palaemonidae; genus Palaemon; species Palaemon carinicauda. Next base: position 159,168,878 of record NC_090729.1, on the reverse strand, counting down.
TTGGAATTTTGGAACAGAGAGTTATTTTGCTAGGTTAATTAACTTAATTGATTATCCCTAAAATATTTCTGGGATACAGCATTAGTATTTCCTGTCACAGAAGCCCTTTGATACCATTAGTTAAAGAAAAAGTACCCTATGGAGAGAGAGAGAGAGTGAATTCAAAATAAAGTTATGTCAGTGGGAATTCATACAAATCCTTAGTTATATCGATGAATAATTTATCAAATCTAAGTTCATACTCAAATTTTCAAGGAGAAAGAACATAATTGATGACATTATTTTTTTATGCAATAAAGCAGTATCACAAAAAATGAGCGTCAACCATGCAAGAGTTCCGAAACCCATCCTGTTCTTATTGCAGCTGTGGAGATGATGTTTGGCAGGTTATGTCGGATTGGAATGATGATCACAGCTTGATGTTCCTATCCTGTCCATAGAAGAGTATCTAAAAGGAAATAGGAAATTATAAAAAAACTTTTGAAAATAGATAAAGAGAAAAGATAATGCAAGCTGAATGTAAAGATGCACTTGGAGGTCTATAAGTCCTATTCAATAGTGGTCAAGAAAGATCACTTAAGTTGAAAATAAGATTTTAGTGGTAAGGGGTAAATTCAGGCAATAAATGGTAGATTAAGGTTCATTGCATACAACTTAAACTGGTTTTTGTTTGTTTATAATGATAATGTTACTTGGAAAGTATATTTTCAATACAAATACCCTTCATATTTTCAGGTTACTTACATTAGTGGTTGTGGCCATAGCTAACACCATGACCGTGGTGGTATCCACCATGGCCATCATTATGTCCGTAACCATCAGCATGAGCACCTCCATAACCACCTCCATGTCCACTATACCCATGACCTTTTTCATAGCCACCATGGCTATAACCACCATTATCATACACATGTCCACCATCATGGCCATAGCCACCATGACCATGATCGTATCCATCTCCGTGTCCTCCTCTGCTGTGGCCATATCCACCGTAACCATTACTCTGGCCCTTATGTTCACTTTCACCATAGTGGCCCTTGTGGCCACCCTGGTTTCCGTGGGAGGACTTGAAACCATACTCGCCCTGCTTTCCGTGGTGGAGTTTTTGGCCTTTGTGGTCGTCGTGGTACTTATCCTGCTCGTGATGACTCTTTTGGCCGTGGGATTCGTGGTGTTTTCCTCCCTGCAACGTGGAGAAATGATGATTAATGTATGTTTATCTTCGATAAAATGATGTTACTTCAAAGAAAGGAGGACGGGGTTTAACCTTTCACCTGTGTATTCCTGTTTTTTTTAAGTCTATCTACATGATATCTCAAAAGATGGTGAATGGATGTTCACAAAAATGTCTATTAACAGGAGGGCTGTGAGGCAAGGGAAAGAGCTAATTATACATAAATATACTTATGATCGTGGGAAACTTATCCTTGCTTGAATGAATGGAAAGAAAGGAAAATAAAGCAATGGACTCGATCACTAAAAGAGAATGTTATAAGAATCAGAGGAACCCGAATTTGAATGGAATTCCAGTCTGGAAATTAAATTAGTATATGTGTCAAAAATATTTACTATCTGTTGTTTATTACTACTCCGTGCATAATGTTTCAGATTTTTTTCATTACATTTCATAAACGAGTCTACCATTCTAAATGTCTTGTTGAAAAACAATGTATCTTTACAGATGATGTATGACAAATATCTCCACTGAATTGGTTAGATTTTTTTATAGTCAACAGAAGAGAATATTGAAAATAATATGACTGCCTATGCATACACACACACACACACACACACACACACACACACACATATATATATATATATATATATATATATATATATATATATGTATATATATATATATATATATATATATATATATATATATATATATATATATATGTGTGTGTGTGTGTGTGTGCGTGTGATAAGTGTATCGATTATTTGGTACAAGGAATAAAACTTTCCAGTAATTGTGGCAGAAAAGGATAATAAACGACAAGATTAAATTCTAGTTCCTGAGAGTTGAATTAGATGACATTTCTTATGTCGTTGCATGAGTATATGAAAAGAGAGGCTTCCATCTCCTGTATTTACGGAATTCTAATTTATTGTTTCAATTGATTGGCTTAATAAGGAACAATGCCAATGAAAAAAGACAGATGGGAGAAATGAAGAAAATAGAGCATACGTTTAAAGTTAGTAGTCGAAGTGATAGTAATGATGATGATAGCAAAATTAAGATGCCGATAAAGCAGTCAAAATGGTTATTATTTTTATTATGGCCTGATAAAAAGTAATCATTCCCATCAGTGACTTTTTGATATCTCCAAAACCATTCATCTGTAATAAAGGACGGATTCTAAAAAAAAAAAAAAAAAAAAAATAAAAAAAAATTAAAACATAATCTAGCAACAATAAACTGAACCTTATTAAACCTATCCTCGGATTATGGAATTCTTGAAAAAAAAAAATAACGACTGTTTAAGAAATCCCACCCAGTCCTCTAATCAGTTGAATCTTTTTGATCTATGAATACTTAATAAATCATCCTCATGATCCAATCTGTGTATGAATAGAATGATGGTCAACAGAAACAGTCACAATCATTTAATGAGAGTACCTAAACGTCCATCAACTTCTCTCCCACCATTCTTCCTATATTAGGGGGTCGGTTACATTAGACATGTGTTATAATATGGCAGAGTGCTTTCACGATCGTATACCCTCGCAGCCATCAACTACAGTGTTTGGTGGTGGGCCTAAACTTTGACTTAATAGTCCAACTGCAAGGCAGCAGTTTCTACAGCTATTTGCCTTTGTCCTAGCCTTTCGCTAAAAGCAAGACTACATTAAGGCAGCAGCTGTCCTTTAGGTCGCTTTCTACGACTCACAGGACGTACGGTCGTAGTATTGTTACACCCCTACCACAGGGAAAATCTAAACGTCAATTAACAATTAATGTCAAGTTTTGAAAATTATGATTAAAAAATGAGATTGTTTAAATCATTGTTGGTTAAGCTACCCAATGATGATGATACTGGCTCTTATTATCATGAATATTATACAGAGGTTAAAAGATGAAGTAACAATTCATTTATACTGGGTGTAAATTCCTATTTCAAAATTTCCTGAGATTCATTTATTTATTCAATCTGTTGTATATTCATTCGTTTAATCATTTAATTATTAAATTGGTCAACCATTTCTTACGTATTCATTCATGCCTTCGCTGAGTGACTGCTTACCTTATGCTGATCTCCATGATACGCCTTTCCCATATGAGCATCAAAATTAGCGTCGAAGTCGTCATAGCTGCTTTGGTATTTGCTGTTGTCTCCGTCGTCATAGAAATCCTTGTGGAGGCTGTACTCTTCCTTGTGGTAGACGTTCTTATGGCCCTTTTCAAAGGAGAATCGAAAGATTCAAGCGCATTTAATGATATAGTATTTATTATTACTATTTTACTGGCGTGTTATTGATAGGGACGATCGACTTCATCATTCATGAATCCCTCATAACCATCCCATCAAATAATGAAACCATGACAGTTATACCGTCAGGTACACACAATGATTCAATTCAATTCCAAACAACGATGCATAAATTATTTCTATCATTATTTATTGAGTACAAGGTCATATATCTTAATAGCGTAAAATATTTTTTTGAGGGGATGTTTGAAAGTTTTAGCCAATATTTGCAATGTTCTTTTATTTTCATAATCAATAGCTGTGTCTATCTTCTGGCTGAAAAACAAGCTTGAAGACCATTGCGAACTTCCCTGTCACTTTTTTTTAGTTAATTGCTCTCTCTCTCTCTCTCTCTCTCTCTCTCTCTCTCTCTCTCTCTCTCTCTCTCTCTCTCTCTCTCTCTCTCTCTCTGTGTTCTCAGTGCAACTTTTTATATCGTTTCATGTATTATGTGAAATTAGTTCTATTTGATGAATTTGTATGTGATACGATTTAATTTCATTACTAAAGTAACAATCTCATAGTAAGTGATTCAAAAGAAAACAATATAACAATTGAAGTAAATACTGAGACAAAAAGGTAAAAGTGACCTTACTTGATCTTTGTGGCCTTTATTATGGTGGTCTTCGGTCCCGTGATGGTGTCCTTTTTTGCCCTTCTTGCCCTTTTGTTCGTCACCGTGGTACTTGATGTTGTCCTCGTGACCCTTGTAATGCTTACCATCACTTCCATGGTGATCCTGAAAGGTAGCATAGATATCCTGCAAGTTCAATAGAACGTACAACTAAATGCAATTGTCCTACGTAGGTCTCATTAGTAACCTCAACCGTCCCCGCCCCCCTCCGCGAGTGAGGAGGAAACAGACAAGGTGCCTAATCAGGACCGGTGAAATTGTTGCTTCACAGTGAAAATCTAATTTCTGTAGCACTCTTCTTCTCCCTTGAAATCTTCTGAAATGTTTTTATTACGTTCTTTGTCTCACACATTGGGTGTGGAATTCTCATTGGCTCCCCTTGTCGTTATCCATATAAGTTACTCCCTGGCGTTTATACAAGTTAATGACCCCTATTCTTTAAGAAACCAGGATGCTTTTAATGGCTCATTTCCTGGCTTCTGTTTATCGTCATAACGTTACTCTTGCTACCATTCACTTCTAATTTTCTGCTCTTGAAAATATTTTCAACTCTTTATTCATAATCGGCAGCTTTTATTTAATAATCTATCACTATTTTGTAAACATAAGTCAGTGCACATTTATTAATCATCACCTATCCATTTGTATCATAAATTCCCTCCACATCCCCACTGCTCTCCATAGCGTCTCATATTATACGTTAATGAAAATATCAAAGAGCTATATATTCATGATTTACTTTGTCTAGCTCCTCTTTTATCCGAAAGTGGTCACTCAGCCATCTACTGTATATTCCAATCATAAGATTCGGTCTCATCCTCAACACTTCCGATAGCGCTCAACAAATTGCCTTTCAAGCCACACACTTATCCTCAGTACCTTTCATATCTTGCACCTTTTTATTATGTTATGAAATAATACATTCTCATAAAAACAATTTCGAAAGGTAATATTTCATTCACCCCTTTTCCTTGTTACATCCTTACCATTGACCGCTATGGGGTCAATGCTGTTCAAGTATACACCTTTATGCGTCTTTCCATTGTATTAGGACATCCACACATCATTTATTTAAATAATTAGTTTAAGAGAACAAAGTATACCACTTACGCTTTTCACCAACTTTTCGTGATCTCCATAATGGCCTCCTTTGTAGGTTTTATCGGCTTTGTGTCCTTTGTGTCCTTTGTAGCCGTCCTCATCATGATGGGATCCCTTGTAGCCCTCGTCCCCTTTGTGGGACTCCCCGCCCTTGTAGCTTTTGGATCCTTTGTATCCTGTGTGGTACAAGTTGAATTTTTAAAGTGCCAAGATATAAAGTATATTTTAAGTATTTGGATCATAGATTTTGCACACATAGAAGCACAGACTCCCATGCTCAAACAGAAGCATTATATATACATTACATACATACGCACATATATGTATATATATATATATATATATATATATATATATATATATATACATACATATATATGTATATATATATATATATATATATATATATATATATATATATATTTGTGTGTGCGTGTGTATGTATGTGGCGTCTTTCATATTCCCAGTGGCTAATGTCATAGACCCTTTCATCAATTACTAGAAATGAGGCTGATTTACAACTACCTTTTCATTCGATGGAGATGAAAGGTTTAGATAGTACCGCTATGTTTATATCCCTTTAAAATCTATTAGATAAAACACAGCTCCTTCAAGAAGAGAATCCTATACAACCCACCTGTTGCCGAAGGCTGTAGATCTGTCTTAGCTACGACGGCGTATTGGTGGCTGCCTGACGCAATAAATGGTGTCGTTCGTGAATGACGACTGGCAATCAGCTGGACGAAGGGTCCATTAGTGCCAGAGCCCCTCATATTGTCTGGGTGTCCCTTGGGTGAGGCAATCGTTAGGGTCGCTGTCGTTACCAGCAATACTGCCTTGAGAACCTATAGTAAAGGTAAATTTATTATTTAACAAGATATTGTTATTATTATTATTATTATTATTATTATTATTATTATTATTATTATTATTATTATCATC
>NC_090729.1:159145228-159157728 GCF_036898095.1 Palaemon carinicauda | reverse complement strand
TTATTATTTCACATGCGTTCTTACATTTATTGTGCAAAACCAGTGGGTTACATATTAGTGATACGATAGGTTATATGTAATCAGCATAAACCATAAGCAGTACGAACTGAATCACGTTAGCCGCAGTCCAAGAGTTAAAAGGCAATCTTCTGAAACCTTTGCCAGGGTTTGATAATGCAACCTTCAGAATAATTGGCTGCGGATTTTGTATCAGTGCTAAAGTTACTATCAGCATAAATTTGATTGTGTAACATTGTTAATTGCAAGTAGGGAATGTTCCGTGTTATTCGATGTCTTTCAACAGCTTATTTACCTAGGGTTAAAATTTTAATTCAATTACCCCTATATTTATAATTAGAATTATTTTTTTTTTTATGAAATAATTGGGTAGGACTATTACTATTTGGAGGGAAAAAAGGGTAATCCTTCAAATTAACTTTGATCAATATTAACCTGATGTCGTTAATAATTAGATATTGAAGCTGTTAAGTCTAATGATATTTGATTCAGTTTCTATTTACTTTTTTAGTGCCAGATCCAAAGGATTTCAAGTAAGTCACTTGCATATAAAACTATAAACAATATAAAAATTAAACGGAATTTTATTATTGAAAACAGTTAATGTATTTTACATTTAATATATCACTGTTACAAGATTAATTATTATTTCTTTTTTTTTTGGTAGTGTCTTATTTTTGTGTCTTTTCTTTGACGCAGATTTTTCGTACTCGATTATTCTGCATTTATCATTACACTCGATCTATATTTGTTTCCTCTCTGTTTCATCTTTATCAAATCAGGATCTTTCCTTTGTTGTATTACATTTAAGGGAAATCCTCGCTTTTTATTTCCCTAGAATGATATTTTTCTCATTTAAATGGAATAACGAATGTGGAAATATGTTTGGAACTAAGATGCTGTTATGGTATTTTTTTGAGGAACTACAAAGCATTTCTTTTCACTATTATATTCCTTAAATTATTCGGAACCGTAACTACAATTTCACAGAACAGTACATGTAAAATAATACCAGAAGAATTGAAAAATTCCTTCCTCTTTCTAGTAAAGATAAAAATTGCCATATTGCACCTGTCAAGATTTAAAAAACAAAAAGAATAAAACAGCTATAATCTGTCAAACTTTCTAAGATGGCTGTGGTGTGGCCGTACAAATATCATACGTTGCCAATATCATGTAACGGTAATCATATGAGTGTTAAGGAATCTATTGAAATAGGTTTCGTTTCTTGAAATGATAGTGGTTTGTTTTTAAAAGATATTTTGCATCAATTCCATCCCCTGAATGTAGATCTAGGGTTGGTGAATCCCTTAATAGAGATTTAGCTAGAATTAGTGCATGGTGCAAATTATGGGGTATGAAGTTGAATCCTAACAAAACTCAAAGTATGATTGTAAGTAGGTCAAGGACGGTGGCTCCTCAACATCCGGATCTCAGTATTGATAATGTTTCTTTAAATATGTATGACTCTTTCAAAATTTTAGGTGTGATTCTCGACAGTAAATTTACTTTTGAGAAACATATAAGGTCTGTGTCTTCTTCAATTGCACAAAAAATAGGCTTATTGAGAAAGTCTTTCAAGATTTTCGGTGATCAATCTATTCTGAAGAAGTGTTTTAATTCTTTCATTCTACCTTGTTTTGAGTATTGTTCTCCTGTCTGGTCTTCAGCTGCTGATTCTCATCTTAATTTGTTGGACAGAAACTTGCGGTCTATTAAATTTCTTATTCCTGATCTAGATATTAATCTCTGGCATCGTCGTTCAATTAGTTCATTATGCATGTTGCATAAGATTTTTCATAACTCTGACCATCCTTTACATTCAGATCTCCCTGGACAATTCTATCCTGTTCGTAATACTAGGCAGGCAGTTAATTCTAATAGCCAGGCCTTCTCCATCACGAGACTCAATACTACGCAGTACTCTAGAAGTTTTATTCCAGCTGTTACCAAGTTGTGGAATGATCTTCCTAATCGGGTGGTTGAATCAGTAGAACTTCAAAAGTTCAAAGTTGGAGCAAATGCTTTTTTGTTGACCAGGCTGACTTGAGTCTTTTATAGTTTATTTATGACATATTTGTTTTTGATGTTGTTAATAGTTTATATATGACTTGTCTGTTTTGACGTTGTTACTGTTTTTAGAATTATTTATTGTTAATTTGTTCTCTTCATTTATTTATTTCCTTATTTCCTTTCCTCACTGGGCTATTTTTCCCTGTTGGAGCCCCTGGGCTTATAGCATTTTGCTTTTCCAACTAGGGTTGTAGCTTGGATAGTAATAATAATAATAATAATATATCTTACTTCACCTACACTGTTAAAAATTTGTATAAGAAAACGGTAAATGTCTGGTAACATTTATTCTAGGATTTTTACCGTTTTAAAAACGAATATATTGATGTAAAAGAGTTATATTACGGTAATCAACCCGTAGAATATAATAACAACTTAAGGTAAAATTACGGTCGCCTTTATTTTACTGAAATACGGGTGAGAATAGTATATTTTGACGGAGGATTTCTGATTAAAATTACAGTTTTTTCCTTTTTTTTTCTAACAGTGTAGTAACTGATAAAACCAAAGTTTCATTACTAAAGATGTAAATGTGGCACATTTCTTTGCCCGGCGATGCCAGATCTGAGAGTAAGTGTTCAACAGGTCACGTCAATGTCATTAAAGGCCACTCGCTCTTGATTACCTACTGTACTAACTGTGTTAACTATGGGCAACCCAAGTGACTCCCGCAAAACAATGCTTTTTGTCCAAGAATTTTTATTTGTAAGTGTGTTTTATTATAACCATGATTTACCAATAAATGGTCATGATAATTTATGAAGTAAAATAATATAATCAAGTTTTGTGTGCGTGGATAGACTTTGAAGAAAGCTAATGATTCATATATTGCTGAAAAATTAATGAATAAATATAGAGGTTTTTATGTTTATCTTCAAAACATAAGTGTATTAAAAGATGCTACATATAATGTCAATATCTTATACAGCAGTATTTACTTCAACCATTAATACAAAGATTGATAAATTAAAATATATGCATATAATATATATATGTACACATATGTACACACATACACACACACACACACATATATATATATATATATATATATATATATATATACATATACATATATCTATATATATATATATATATATATATATATATATATATATATGAATATGTATATATATACATATATATATATATATATATATATATATATATATATATATATATATATAAATCTGTAGTTTTTATCCTCCTCATGGATTTTGTAATGCATAGAACAGCCGGAGATGGTGGAGGAGGATTGGACTGGATTGGTGATAGGGATTTAGAAGATCTAGGGTATGGTGATGTTGCTGTTCTTATTAGCAGAATACCACAGGATTTACAATGTTTGCTAACCAGAATGCATGAAATATCACATGAAGTTGGGCTGAAGATGAATAGAAGAGAGACAGAGATGATGAGAACGGAGTATGCAATGGAAGATGAAATATCATTGGAAGGAGAAAGTATTAATGAGGTATAATCATTCAAGTATTTAGGAACTATGATATCCAATACAGGGTCTTTAGAATTAGAGTTTAGTGAAAGATTGAAAAAAAGCAATTCAGCCAATGGCTATGTTGAGTAAAATTTGGAAATCAGATCGGCTGAAATTACATATAAAAATCAGACTATATGTCAGGTTAGTGACATCGGTGTTACTCTATGGACACGAGTCATGGTATGACAATGAAACAATATCCAATAGACTACTAGATTTAAGATGAAAGCCCTCAGAAGGATAATGGGAGTTAAATGGCAGGTCAGGATTAAAAATGAAACTATAAGAGAGATTACTCGAGTGCCATATGTGGATGAGATCGTGATGAGGGATAGATGGAGATGGTTTGGGCATGCTCTTCACACTCCCCAAGAGAGATTAGTTTACCAAACGTTCAGCAATGGCTCCACAAGGCACTAGAAGAGTTGGAAGCCTCAGACCTACATGGCTGACGACTATGAAGCACGAAGTAGAAGATGATAAATGGAGAAGTATTGAATTAAAAGCTCAAGATAGAGACGACTGGCAAAATCTAACCGAGGTCCTTTGCGTCAATAGGCGTAGGAGGAGATGATATATATATATATATATACATATATATATATATATATATATATATATATATATATATATGTATATATATATATATATATATATATATATATATATATATATATATATATACATATATATTGAGAGAGAGAGAGAGAGAGAGAGAGAGAGAGAGAGAGAGAGAGAGAGAGAGAGAGTTGGGATGAAAATAAAGAAATAAGCAAACGGGTGTACTTAAGAAGCAAACATATTCTCTGAACTGCCAAGGTCTTGAGCAAATCTTCCCGTGAATTATTATCTCAGCAGGAAGCCCTTGAAGGACCTTGCCCGTAGATCTGAGAACTCTGTATTTTCTTGGTCCCACCATGACGATCTTAGAAAGTTTGGCAGTGTATAAAAGCAATGTCTTAAGGGATTTTTCTTCTTTCCTTTCGAGCTGACACTATGTAACCAGTCCTGGTGGAAAAATTGAGGCCTTGCATCATCTAGCATCCAAATGTCGTCTCCATTGTTTACTCAGTGGTCCTAAGCTTACAACATGGCTCCCGCAAAGGTTCTAATGAAAATTCTAAAATATTTTGGTATCTCCCTCTTTATTCATTATGAGCACCAAAAATAAATTTTGTGAGAGAGAGAGAGAGAGAGAGAGAGAGAGAGAGAGAGAGAGAGAGAGAGAGAGAGAGAGAGAGAGAGAGAGAGAGAGTTGTGTTTGGAGAGACGCAAGCGTTGTCACATATATTCTGATATTCGTAGAATGTGCAACTTAAGGTATAAATATGTTTAGGTGCACCTGATGATTACTGATCATGGAATCGTCGACGCCGATGGTTTAAACTATCCTTGTTCAGTGCGCCACCTTATGGATAGTATTTCCAAATTGAGGATAAAATAGCATTTTTGCATCCCTTCGTGAATTGTCAATAAGAAAATAGAATTTGTGTATGTTTGATTATATAATTGTATATGAGTCTGTGGAAATCTAATACTTTTTGGATTACTTGCGAAGATATTTATGTATACCAAAATAAAAAAATAATCAATACATTTTCCACTGTACGTTATCCTGGCGATTTTCCTGACATCGGTACTTGCTTCTGTTAATGAGGGTACTAATCCTGAACAGGGGGGGGGGGGGGGGGGGAAGAGGGGAGAGGAGAAAATCAAGAGCTTAATTGACTCGGCAGATGATTACTTCATTGTAGGATTAACGAAGCTTTTAATCCGAATCAAAACGTACTCTATCAGACAAAATGCGATCCGAAAACAACAGAATCAAACATCGTTTTATGAAGATACTTCAACTATTTACCTACAATTTTCTATTTAAATAAGAATTAATTTTATGCATTATCTGCATGCACGCATTAAACATTTCATTTGCTTCTGTTTATTATCAATTTCAATTGTTCTCTTATCCATCAATGATTTTGTCTATGTAAACATGCACAGAATCTACATAGCAATTTCGTTTTACCTAATTAATTCTGCGACTTTTCTGTTCTCATTGGCCTCTATAAAGATGGGGCAATCGTAACCGAATGCTACGATCTGCATTACTGCAAGATCCCATGCTTGGCCGTAAGGGCCAGGCAATCTACAACAACAACAATAACCGAACGTTATGGGCTGTAAGATTGCAAGACAAGAACCAGTGTTTGGCCGGAAGTGCCAGGAAGTCAACAACAACATTAATTTGCTTTAAAAAGATACGTCCAACTAGTACACATTTCACTGCAACAATTTCGAGTAATGCAACGTTTCAAGAAAATTAAAGAACGAGAATGGGGCCAGGTTCAATAAAAAGAAGTCACAATAACCCTTTCATGATGAATGGGAAATCTTACTCTTTTTTTTTTTTTTGCAATTTTCAAGAAACATGTATGTGCTTAATTTTTCGTATAACTGTTGCTATTTCTAAGAAAAACAATGTAGAGATGTATTTTGTAACACTTCACAAGTTGATACCAAATATTTGTCTGGTAGTGTTTTAAGAAGCGAGAAAGTAAAACTGCTAAAAATCTGAGTTGCTGCTCAGCAAAAAATATTCTGAAAACCAGTTGATAAAGTTTATGCAATGACTGTTGCTACATTTAATGATGCCCATGTTCTTGTAAAAAAAAAAAAAAAAAAAAAAAAAAAAACATTCGGGGATGGGGAAATGATGAAGAACTGTTGACTAGAAGCATCTGAACCTTTGTTTGAAAGATTGAAGAATAAGACTGTAAGCATAAATGCGCTCGACTTTATTCCATTGTCGGGAACACGGTCACACGTAGGACGGAAATGATATTGGGAAACTTGTTTAGTCAAATGAAAGAAGACATTGAGGACTTTGCGTATTTTAGTTAGCAGTTCGATGTGGGCACAGCCCAATTAAATGTGTTTGTTCACATTATTTTTTTTCAGATGAAACTGTGAAGGAAGATTAATTAGTGATCTTAAGTCTGAAAGAAAGAAAAACACGTGGGTGGATGTTTTCCATGTTTTCAACAATTTCCACAACAACAGATGGGGCTTCATCAATGTACGCTTTGTGACCCTAAGCAAAAATAACGCTCCACTATCTCTGTTTATTAGCTTTCACTTCATTATACACCAACCACTTCTTTGTTCGAAATTTGTAAACAATGACCATATAATGAAGGTAGCTATAAAGGTAATCAAATCTATTCGTACTACAGCTCTTCAGCACGGGTTATCTAAATCTCTTGTAGATGAAATGAATACTCAGTATGCTGATCTTTTATTGTTTACGGAATTGCGTTGGCTAAGTATGGGAGATGTTCTTAAAGTAAGCCTCCAATTCACGAGCCTCATGCAATCAAAAGGGATTTGTATGAAGAACACGATGATCAAGAATGGGTGGCTGACCTTGCATTTTTAACAGAATAAACTGAATAAGCGGAATCAAGAATTTCAAAGAAAAATTTAATATTTGTCTCAGATGACAAGTTCAGTAAATGAAGTTATGGATGTATCAGATTTCAAAAGGAATTTTACATGACTTTCCTGAACTTGAGATAACTCTTAAATCAAAAGTTCTAAGTTTCGTGTTGCTTCTACACATGCCAATCAACTCAACGGGATTTTGGATGAGTTCTAAAGTTTTGCAGACTTCATTAATGTTTTATCACCTATCACATTCCTATCTAACCTTTTGTAACAGCTAAGTTACCGACACAGGATCTCCCATTGAATCTAATTTTTTAACAAAACGTTAGTGACCTGTAGCTGGAAATAATTACTTTGTAAATTGATTTGTAACTAAAGAGCAATTCGGAACATCCAAGAATTCTGGATATTAGTAAATGTAAAGCCATTTCCGCTACTGCAAGAAGTAAATCAATAACTAAACCCAAGCTCTGGTTCGCCATATCTCTGTGAATCAGGATTTTCGACGATGAGAATCTGAAATCTAAGTACACAGTAGGTCATGAAAGTGTCAGAGAAAAAATAAATAATAAGACACTAAACATGATGAAATGCTAGAATATTAGATATTTAAATCTATATATATTCTATCCTTCACACTAAGATTGCAAAGACCATACTCTCTCTCTCTCTCTCTCTCTCTCTCTCTCTCTCTCTCTCTCTCTCTCTCTCTCTCTCTCTCTCTCTCTCTCTCAGAAAAGGTTAAACAAACTACAGCAATGACATTAAACCTTATAGAAAGGACGAGTCTAAAGTCTACACATGGCATCTTTATAATCCGGAATATCATTTGCTGCTATCAAGGCCAAAAAGATAATTTGATCGGTCGATGAAGTGAGCTTGAGTTGCGTGAGAAAAGACGTAGACAAGTATGTGAGTTTATCTGATAACGTAGATGGAAGCAGTAGATATTTACACAGGTGGGTAGTGGCAGGATCTATTTCGAAGACATGGGCTACCAGCTGATCGAGGTATTTTGGTCGTGGTGAAATTATTTATTTTCTATTTAGTATTTTTAAGAGAATGATAACTTTTTTTTTTATTTTGGATCAAATGCATTTGTAGAGTCAGTTTTGAAAGGATGGAAGATTATAGTACAGGGGAAATGGGAAATTTAAAGAGCATTATCAAAGTAATATTAACAAGTTTAAGCTTCGTCTTATAATTTTGAAAATAGTTCCATAGTTCATCCATAAATGTGTCCAAGTATAAACTGTATGTTTAGATAGAGATTTTGGGATTATTCTTCTTTGTCTACAGCCCTTACCCATCTCTGTTTCGTATAAGCTTTCTCCATTGTATTCTATCTTGGGCATCCTGTTCTCTTAATCTTTTTTCCCGAATGTTATTTGCTATATTATCTCTCTATCTGAACTTTGGCCTTCCCCTCCTCCTTCCCCATCTACCTCTATGTCTATGACCCTTCAATACACATGATATTCTTCTCTTCACAGGCCATACCCAAATCACTGTAGCATTCTTTGCTGAATTGTCTTCAACCCTTTTACTTTGACTGTGCCGACTAATATACGCATTTCTGATGTTGTACCTGCTTGTGACTCCACACATCCCTCGTAACATCCGCATTTCTGTCAATTTTAACTTCGTTTTTAGAGTCTTCTTTATTGACCAAGTTTCAGTTCAACACACCAAGGCTGGTCCAACTACAATTTAATGAAACCGTACTCTTACTTTTGTACTAATCATCTCATACTTTAGTGGTTTTATATATATACATATACATATATATATATATATATATATATATATATATATATATATATATATATATATATATATATATATATATATATACATATATATATAATATTTTTATGCGAGGGCATAAAAACAATTAGAATAGCGCCAACGTATCCCTGCGTGTCATAAGAGCGACAAAAAGGGACAGGACGAGGGGGCTGGGAACCCTCTCTCCTGTATTATAATCCTGTGAGACATCAAAGAGGTGGAGCTGGGGGAGAGTGACTGCTCCCTGCGCTCTAGTTTTAGGGTGTTTGAATGTCTATGGATGTAGTACAATAGAGAGTAAAAGATGTGAGATTGGAAGTATGTTTAGGAATAGAAGGATGGATATATTGGCTTTGTGTTAGACAAAGATAAAAGGGAAGGGTGAAGTGATGTTTGGTGAAAGGTCTGATAGAGTGTCTGGGACTGAAACGGGAAGAGCAAGAGAAGGCGTGGCTTTATTTCTGAGTGAATGGATGACAGGTAAAGTAGAGGAATGGAAGGAGATATCATCTAGGTTAATGTGGGTAAGGGTTAGGATGGGCAGGGAATGTTGGGCTTTTGTCAGTGTGTATGGGCCAGGTTGTGAGAAAAGTGAAGAAGAGCAGAATGAGTTCTGGAATGAATTAACTAGGTGTGTAGAA
Source organism: Palaemon carinicauda (assembly GCF_036898095.1). Taxonomy (NCBI): domain Eukaryota; kingdom Metazoa; phylum Arthropoda; class Malacostraca; order Decapoda; family Palaemonidae; genus Palaemon; species Palaemon carinicauda. The sequence goes on along the minus strand of NC_090729.1, from coordinate 159,148,266 downwards.
GGACTGGGTAGAAGGAATTATGTAGTTGTCATGGGTGACTTGAATACTAGAGTGGGCGCTGCAGAGGTAGAAGGTGTCATCGGGAAGTATGGCGTACCAGGTGAAAATGAGAGTGGTGAGAGACTGGTAGATATGTGTGTTAAGCAAGAGATGGTGATAAGTTCTAGCTTTTTCAAAAAGAGAGATGAAAACAAGTATACATGGGTAAGAATGGCAAATGGAAGAGTGGTAGAAAGGGCATTAATGGATTATGTGTTGATAACTAAAAGAATGTTTGGAAGATTGAAAGACGTGCACGTCTTTAGGGGTATGGCTAACGGTATGTGTGATCATTTTTTGGTGGAAGGAAAATTAGTTGTAGCAAAAGAGTTGGGGAATAGAGTAGGTGGATGTAAAAGGCGGCTTGTGAGGGTTGAAGAACTAATAAAACCGGGGGGTAAAAAGTAAATATCAAGAAAGGTTGAAAATGGCATATGACGAAGTGAAAGTAAGAGAAACTGGTAATTTAGAGGAGGAGTGAAAGTTAGTAAAAGAAAATTTTGTTGGGATTGCAAGTGATGTGTGTGGCAGGAAGTTTGATGGAGGCAGCATGAGGAAAGGCAGTGAATGGTGGAATGAAGGAGTGAAGGTAAAAGTGGAAGAGAAAAAGAGGGCTTTTGAAGAATGGCTGCAGAGTAATAGTGTAGAGAAGTATGAAAGATATAGAGAGAAAAATGTGGAAGTGAAGCGCAAGGTAAGTGAGGCAAAGAGAGCAGCTGACCTGAGATGGGGTCAGGGATTGGGTCATTCACATGAAGAGAATAAGAAGTTTTGGAAAGAAGTGAAGAGAGTAAAGAAGGTTGATTCAAGAATTGAAGAGACAGTGAAAGATGGATATGGAAGGTTGTTAAAAGGAGAGGAGGCAATGAAAAGGTGGGGGCGGAATATTTTGAAAGTTTACTGAATATTCAGGATAATAGGGAGGCAGATATAACTGCTGTTGCAGGTGCCGAGGTGCCGGTGATGGGAGATGAGAATGAGAGAGAGATTACAAGAGAGGAAGTGAGGAGCGCACTAGATGAAACGAGAGTAGGAAAAGCATCTGGTATGGAGGGTGTGAGAGCTGAGATGTTGAAGGAATGGGGTGTGACTGTGCTTGAATGGTTGGTGAGATTGTTTAATATGTGTTTTGTGTTGTCAATGATACCAGTAGATTGGGTTTGTGCGTGTATTGTACCACTATATAAGGGTAAGGGAGATGTGCATGAGTGTTGTAATTCAAGGGGTATAAGTTTGTTGAGTGTAGTTGGAAAAGTGTATGGTAGAGTACTGATTAATAGGATTAAGGATAAAACAGAAAATGCAATCTTAGAAGTACAGGGTGGTTTTAGAAGAGGTAGGGGTTGTATGAATCAGATTTTTACTGTTAGGCAGATGTGCAAAAAATATTTAGCAAAAGGTAAGGAGGTGTATGTTGCGTTTATGAATCTGGAGAAAGCGTATGATAGAGTTGATAGGGAAGCAGTGTGGAATATGATGAGGTTATATGAGGTTGGTGGAAGGTTGTTGCAAGCAGTGAAAATTTTCTACAAAGGTAGTAAAGCATGTGTTAGGATAGGAAATGAAGTGAGCGATTGTATTTTGGTGAGAGTGGGGCTGAGACAGGGATGTGTGATGTCGCTGTAGTTGTTTAACTTGTATGTTGATGGAGTGGTGAGAGAGGTGAATGCTCGAGTGCTTGGACGAGGATTGAAACTGGTAGACGAGAATAACCATGAATGGGAGGTAAATCAGTTGTTGTCTGCGGATGATACTATACTGGTTGCAGACGCGGAAGAGAAACTTGACCGATTAGTGACAGAATTTGGAAGGGTGTGTGAGAGAAGGAAGTTGAGAGTTAATTTGGGTAAGAGTAAGGTTATGAGATGTACGAGAAGGGAAGGTGGTGCGAGGTTGAATGTCATGTTGCATGGAAAGTTACTTGAGGAGGTGGATCAGTTTAAGTACTTGGGGTCTGTTGTTGCAGCAAATGGTGGAGTGGAAGCAGATGTATGCCAGAGACTGAATGAAGGATGCAAAGTGTTGGGGGCAGTTAAGGGAGTAGTAGAAAATAGAGGGTTGGGCATGAATGTAAAGAGAGTTCTGTATGAGAAAGTGATTGTACCAACTGTGATGTATGGATCGGAGTTGTGGGGAATGAAAATGACGGGGAGACAGAAATTGAATGTGTTTGAGATGAAGTGTCTAAGGAGTATGGCTGGTGTATTATTATTATTATTATTATTATCACTATCCAAGCTACAACCCTAGTTGGAAAAGCAAGATGCTATAAGCCCAGGGGCTCCAACAGGGAAAAATAGCCCAGTGAGGAAAGGAAATAAGGAAATAAATAAATGAAGAGAATAAATTAACAATAAATCATTCTAAAAACAGTAACAACGTCAAAACAGACATGTCATATATAAACTATTAACAGCATCAAAAACAAATATGTCATAAATAAACTATAAAAAGACTCATGTCCGCCTGGTCAACAAAAAAGCATTTGCTCCAACTTTGAACTTTTGAAGTTCTACTGATTCAACCACCCGATTAGGAAGATCATTCCACAACTTGGTAACAGCTGGAATAAAACTTCTAGAGTACTGCGTAGTATTGAGTCTCGTGATGGAGAAGGCCTGGCTATTAGAATTAACTGCCTGCCTAGTATTACGAACAGGATAGAATTGTCCAGGGAGATCTGAATGTAAAGGATGGTCAGAGTTATGAAAAATCTTATGCAACATGCATAATGAACTAATTGAACGACGGTGGCAGAGATTAATATCTAGATCAGGAATAAGAAATTTAATAGACCGCAAGTTTCTGTCCAACAAATTAAGATGAGAATCAGCAGCTGAAGACCAAACAGGAGAACAATACTCAAAACAAGGTAGAATGAAAGAATTAAAACACTTCTTCAGAATAGATTGATCACCGAAAATCTTGAAAGACTTTCTCAATAAGCCTATTTTTTGTGCAATTGAAGAAGACAGAGACCTTATATGTTTCTCAAAAGT
>NC_090729.1:159137728-159140228 GCF_036898095.1 Palaemon carinicauda | reverse complement strand
CGTTTCAACGTCTCATGGATGGCATCTTACGGGACCTCCCTTTCTGTGTATGTTATGTGGACGACATACTTGTGTTCTCCTCCTCAATAGAGGAACACCTCCGTCACCTGCGTATCGTGCTCGACCGCCTGCAACAAAACGGCCTTGTAGTCCGGTACGATAAGTGTACCTTTGGCGCCAAAGAAGTGTCGTTCTAAGGGCACTGCATCACTCCTGAAGGAGTCCATCCCCTCCCTGAGAAGGTAGCAGCTGTTCAGAACTTCCCCGCGCCCTCGACCGTCAAAGCTCTGCAGGAATTCTTGGGCATGATTAACCATTATCACCGTTTTCTGCCAGCCATTGCCGCCACTCTTGCTCCCCTCTACGCCTCCCTCAAGGGCAAGCCAAAGGACCTGAAGTGGGGTTCCCTTCAAGAAGCAGCCTTCTGCAATGCAAAGAAGGCCCTATCAACTGCTGTGGCTCTCACTTTTCCTATGCCACATGCCCCTCTCTTTCTCTCCACCGATGCTAGCGATGTCGCTATTGGTGCAGTACTCGAGCAGGTGGTCAACGGCTTGCCCCGCCCATTGGCCTTCTTCAGCAGAAAACTGTCCAAGGCAGAATCGGGGTATTCTACCTTTGATCGAGAATTGCTGGCGGTGCACTTGGCTGTCCGTCACTTTCGCCATTTCTTAGAAGGTACGCCCTTCGTCATTCGCACAGACCACATGCCTCTGGTGCACGCCTTTACTCGACAGTCTGATGCCTGGTCCGCCCGGCAACGCCGATATCTCTCCGCCTTGGCTGAATATAATTGAACCCTTCAATACGTCCCTGGGAAAATGAATCCCGTTGCCGATGCCCTGTCAAGAAACACGTTGGCTGCCGTTCAACTGGGATTGGATTACAACGCCCTGGCTAAAGCCCAACTACAGGATCCAGAGTATCAAGCATGTAGGACATCCTGCACGTCCCTCCGTTGGGAAGACTTCCCCCTCGAAGACTTCAACACCACCCTCCTCTGTGACGTCAGTACTGGTAGACCGCGACCTTGGATTCCTGCTCCCATGCGTCGGCAGGTGTTTGATTTCATTCACGGCCTTTCACATCACTCGTGCCGTTCTACTGCACAGCTGCTGAAGGCAAAGTTCATTTGGCACGGCATTTCTAAGGATGCTAAGGATTGGGTCTGCGCCTGTACTTCTTGCCAAACTTTCAAAGTACATCGACACAAGAATTCTGGAGTGGGCACCTTTCCTCAACCTCAGCGTCGTTTCGCACACATTCACGTCGACGTTGTAGGCCCCCTACCCACATCACAAGGACATCGTTACCTGTTTACCGTCATCGACCGCTCCACTCGTTGGCCTGAAGCCATTCCCATGGAAACTGCAACGTCCGCCGCATGTACGTCGGCCTTATTCTCTGGATGGATTGCAAGATTTGGTATCCCTGAGCATATTACTTCTGACAGGGGAACCACTTTCACCTCACATCATTAGCGAATCTCCTGGGCATCACCCTACATCAGACAACGGACTGTAGTCCGCTGCCAATGGAATGGTTGAACGTTTTTATCGCACCCTCAAAGCAGCTTTGATGTCCCGCTGCAATGATTGCAACTGGTTTACTCAGCTTCCATGGGTCCTCTTGGGACTAAGGACCACTCTTAAAGACGCCCTCGACGTCTTGGCAGCTGAAATGGTGTATGGCGACCCATTGGTCGTCCCTGCCAAATTTTTTCCTTCTACAACCTCCTCCAACGATCTCCAGCGCATACGTCACGTCGTGGGAAAATTTACTCCATGCCGCCAGACTTACAAGCCCCCAGCAAAGCATCACATACCAACAGACTTGCACTCTGCAACGCACGTCTTCCTGCACAACGACACTAGCAAGCCACCGCTAACGCCCCCTTACACGGGCCCTTTCTTTGTGATCCGACGCAGTCCGAAAGCATTCCTAGTCAACATTCGTGGCAAAAAAGACTGGGTCTCCATCGATAGTCTAAAACCTGCTTATCTTCTGCCAGATGACCTGCCTACAGTTCGCCTCTCTAGATCAGGGCGCCCTATTTAACACGTACAGTATGTCATTTTTTAGGGGGGAGCCATGTACCAACCGTGTGTCACACGATCGTACATAATTCATTTTGTATATATTATGCTTGTATCTTCGCTCTTCCCTCGTACTAAAAAGAACCAGAATAAACATGTCTGCGTTTTTCCTCTGTAACATTGTCTGTTTTTCGAACATGAAATTTCCTGTTGCCTTGAGGTTTTGTATATAAAGGAGAGTGTTCTATAACAAATTACTCAGTTGCTTTCAACCTGCCCTTGAGTCACAACCTTCTCTCAGCCCGTCACAATCCTTTCTCATTCCAATGATATTCCACCTTAAATTGCATATTCTGTTCTCATCATCTCTGTCTTTCTTCTATTTATCTTGAGTCCAACCTCATGTGATATTTATGCATTTTTGTAGGCAAGCATTGCAAATGCTGTGGTGTTCTGTTAATAAG
>NC_090729.1:159102728-159132728 GCF_036898095.1 Palaemon carinicauda | reverse complement strand
ATGGAGGGGTTTGCGTTATTATGCCCTCTGAATTGTTACAATATTGTTATTTTACGTAGTTTTTACTAACAGTACATCTCATACCATGAAACATATTAATTAACTTTAGGTTCCATAAAAAGGTAATTGAAAATTAGATCAAGTGACTGTGTAATTACTTAATTGTCTCGCCGATTTCATTACATGTGGCACTATTAGGCAATCCCCATAACCCCCCAAATGTAATTGAACTAATGATTGTTTGTTGAGGAAATATTTCTCTGTGACATTTATTGTGAAATTTGTGATTTCTTAATTAAGTTGTACCTAGACAGCAAGGAACTTTAAGTTCACGTGCCTCTGTTTTATAGCAATTTTGTGCAAAAATTGCAACAGAAATAAAGTAATGAAAATTATAATGAGTGAATGATGGGGATAATTAGCAATTTGGTACTCTACTGCTAAGGCCATCTATTGGCCATGAAAATAAGCAATGTGTAGAGCTCTATAATCATTGCATTCTGGAACCTTCCATGACGTCATTTTGGTTTAGCAATAGCCTACGTACTTGGAGCTGAAAATAATTTTTACCTGCCACAAATATTTCTCCATACGTATTAATCTATCGCTATTTTCCATTTATTATTATTATTATTATTATTATTATTATTATTATTATTATTATCATTATTATAAAAGGAAAATCATTCAAACGTATTCACCAACAAGAAAAGAAAGGGAAACTTTTTAATGAAGAGCTTGAGATGTCTTCAAAAACCATACGACTCTATTTGCATTTGTTTTTGGGTGATTTCTATGATAAAGTAGGTCAAAACGAGTGAGTAGAATCAACTGTAGGGAAATTTGGAGTAGGCACATGAAATAACAGAGAATTTGCTGAAAAAAATAATGTAAAAATCATGAACATCTTTTTTTAAAATGAAAATGAACATGAAAATGGACATAGAGAAGTTCAAATGTAGAAACGAAAAACGAATAAATTTTATTCTCAGTTAAAAAGTTGATTTAGTTAAAGATGTCGTAGTGTTAAATAAGTTAAAATCAAGTGACCATAGAATTGTAAGGAAAAAAGAAAGAAAAACTAATATTCAGAAAGAAAATAAACTATCCTGTAAAAAGAGAAAAATATGAGGAATTTAGTTAAGCAATACATAATAGGTAGGCCTACTCTTAGTTATATGAAGAAATGGAAGCAAATAGAGACGACATTAATCATAATTTAGCAAACATTGCAATGGAATTAGCACAAGAGATAGGTGGAAAAGTTTCTAAACAAGATAAAAAACTATCGGAAAGCACCAAAAATCTAATAAAGGAAAGATCGGAAACAAGGGTAAAGTCCAAGGAAGTTTAAATAGAATTAGCAGAAAAAACCCAAAATAAGAAACAAGCTAAAAACACACCATGAACACTCGTAAACACAATCAGACAGAAATTGAGGAAAAAACTAAAGAAAGAAAATGTATCAAGTACATGAAAATAAGTCTTAGAATAGGGTGCCAACAGATATTTGCTTAAGGCCTAACTTCAAATTCATGACCTAATATTCACCATGCTTTTTTCTTAGATCTCAGAAATTATTATGGTTAAGGACATGTAACTGTTAAATTTTATCCTTTCCGTTGAAAGTATTGTTTTCAAGGCCAAGAATTACTGTTAATCAATCTATCTGATTTTCATTGAATCTTTTCCAAAATAGTATTTAAGCTATACACTTATTTCTAAGGTCGCGTATCTCTTTCATGGTGTTTAATTTTCCTCTGATTTTGATGAACTTTGTTATCAAATCTTCACCTTCGCCAGCTTCGTTGCTGCGAAGGTTATGTTTTGATTGTTGTGTTTTTATTTATTTACGTTTGTATGTTGTTTGTTTATGATTCACATAACTCAAAAACTATATAACCGAATCCCATCAAAGTTGGTGGGATGACTTGCTATAATCCAAGGTCAACTGGATTAAAGTTTCAGAATGATTAGGTCAAAGGCCAAGGTTAAGGTAACGGAAAGGTCAAAAACGTCTTATTGCTATAGAGGGGTAAATTTTCATCTGATTTGCATGAAACCACTGCCAAAATGTGCATAGTTCCATTACCTATTTTGTGATTTGGTTCAAAGGTCAAGGTAAAGGTCAAGAAAAGGTATAAAATGTGTTTTTGCTACACTGTGCTTAAATTTTTCGATTTGCATGAAACTATTGCCAAAATGTGCATAATTCAGTTGCCTATCTTGTGATGTACATCATATAGGCGAAGGTATGTGCCCGTTCTTATTTCAAGTATATTTTGACTTTCACATATTTTCTAGCCTTCTAGGATGACAGGTCAATTGATAAGACAACGTTTTATTCTAGAGATATTTTCTTTAATGAAATTTCCTATATATATATATATACCGTGGGGTTTGGTTTAAATTTAAATTATTTACTCTACTTTAACCGTCACAAGTCCACGATAAGAACATTTTTTCTTAAATCGTGGAAACCATAGTTTTCAAAAACTTTGTAAGAACTTACAAAAATAACCTTTAGAGCCGAGAATGCAACGTTCGAAGGATCAGACATTTCACCATATAATTTTATAAACAACCTTTGATGATTAACTCCTCTGTAAACCTATCCTACTGAATGCAAAGGCCTGTCACATTGGTGCAGTTGCTAGCAAAAGCAATTGGTAGAGACGACAAAGAGATGCCAGGCACTTCTTTTTGTGTCCAAGGCTTTTCAATACATTCACGTCTGTTAACGATGTGAATATAATAGTATACCAGAAACACGGTCAGTTTTACTCTTCGAGTTTCATTGTATATTGAATTCCGGGAACAAAGTATTCCTTCAATTATTCAGCCAAACAACAATAGTTATAAATTTTCAGGTTTACTTGCACTAAATCCTGAGAATTCCCATGTAAAGTTAATATTTTGTATGAGTATGTATTGAAATGTTTGCTTACCAGAAGTAATTCATGTAATAATCTTCTTAAACCTTTCATGCAAGATACTGTCCGAAGCATGACTTGACTTTATTTCAGGAACAAGCATCCAATTCTTCAACGAAAAGTCCAATAGTCTTTCATAATTGTGTTCACCTGTTTGTCTTTGCAAGTATCTGCTCGATGTCAATACGATAGAGTGGTAACAGCATCTAGAATTATGATGATGATGCAACCTCATGTTCATAGTTGAGCGAAAACAATGTTCGCATTATATTAACCATGATTATTTTCGATAAAGTTTAGAACGAAAAAGAAGCGTATAATCTGATATGTGTTATTAGAGCATATTTTAAATATCAGCATAGCGAAGTGATCATGGTAGAGCCCTAAGAAGAAGTTTTAAACATTGAGCTTTCATGTTAAAGAAATTTTTATCACCTCTTAAAGGTTTACAAGTTTAAAGACCACTCATAAATGGCAAAGGCAAGGGACAGTGAGATTACCCTATCAAGCAGGACAATCCCTTAGGACTAAGGAGGGCCAGGCAATGGCTGCTGATGACTCAGCAGATAGACCTATATGCTCCCCCAAACCCTCCATCCTTCGCTCAGAAGGATGGTGAGGATGGAGCGACCAAAGGAACTAACGAGGTTAAGTGAGTCTCGAATCCCAGTCTGGCGATCACCAGTCAGGGACGTTACCACATCAGCCACCACAACCCTCTTGCAGTTAAAAATACTGTACTTCTTACCGTAACCAATTATGCCCACGAACCCTTCTAGTTATCCGAGATTATATCCACAAACAGTTTTTGTTTTACCCATGACCACATTGTGGAGTGTTACAAGGCCCCCTCTTTTTCTTCTATCTCTCTTTCTTTAATCTTATCTCACAGTTCATTTATTTTCTCATCACGTGCTTTCTGTATTTCTTTCCCATCCAACTTGCTGTTTTTTTGTCTCTGTACTCATTATTTATCAGTCTTCCTTCTACTGATTTGTTTTCTAAGTATGTTTATTTGCGTATTTTTGTAAATCTGTATTTACTACATTCAATCCTCATTCTAGCACATTTCCCTCCAAGTATCTTCCTTTTGATTCACTCAATAAACTTCAGTTTACCAACAATGGTGTATTTTGCTGTCACTTTACTTTCAAATCTCCTAGCATAATCCTCCTATCATGTTTATTGCATAAAAGACTGCTCCATATATTTTTCCATATATTTCTTTACCTTCTCTTATGTATTTATTCACTCCCACGCCTTCCTTGTTTCGAAAAACATCTTATTTTTTCCTACTTCTTTAAGACCAATGATGTAGAAAGCATTTACTCTTAAAGTTAATCCTAACCCTAGTGCATTTTACTAAGCCTTTCCAGTCAATAGCCTCTGCAGTGATTAGTACCAGTCACTAATCTCTATAGAGATCACTGCCAATTACTAGTCTCTGTAGTGAAATGGTTGCACCAATTTGATCCTGACCGTTTGTATCTCATAGAGTCGAACACTACTTTATTATCAGAATTTTTCTTTTCATTTTGAGTTGACTTGTATATTTCTTATGGATTTTCCTTTCATTTCACATGCATTTTAGTTTAATTCAAATTTTCAGTGTCAATTTGTACAGTAATTACGAATATAGTAGTTTTTGAATTGACAAGTTTTAAATCAAGTACTCTTCCTGATTTTCAGAGGAAATGTTTAAACAAAATGAACTAATAACGAATATAGAATACTTTTTGTAGATCAAAATACTGCTTGAGGGTTTTTGTAGAAGAATAGTCCTGGTGAGTCGGTATGTCGCTTCCAATCATCAAAAACTAGAATTAACTGATATCCTAAATAAGGCGTTTAAATTTTGAGTATTCCCATTTAGGTTTGAGTTTGTGTAAGATTTAATCTGTGGCGGTAATCATTTCCACCCCGATGTTCCCAAAACAATAAAAGACAGATTCAGACTTTCCACGAAAGATCCAATTTCACTCACATTCTTTTCCTTCCCTGGACCAAATGCGTTCCCCAAAACAACCTTTACCCCTTCCACTCCCAGTTTTAAATATAAAATCCTCGAACAATTTCATTTGTACTCTTTCATCCGTCCCAAAATTCTTCTACAAAGTACTATCATACCTTAGCACTACACATTCCAGCTACTATCCCAGACAACCACTATCTCTCCATATCCCATTCCTGCATAGACGCCCTATTCTACTTTTTAACACTATGGGCCGAAATGTCCATCTTTATATCCTTGAACAAACGAACTCATACTTTTCTTCTTTCTGTACCACATCTGCGCACAGTAAGACACAGGAATTCCTGGTACACTTCTCTCTGAGGAGGTGCATCCTGTCACACCCTTACTGCGCGGCGAGTTCCTGTGTGTAGTCCTGCCCACCGCCTCTGCCATCTCTCCCTATACCATCAGTTTGATGACTCCCAGTGCAGTAAGAATGTAACAAGGTGCACATCCTTAGAGTGAGATGTGCCAGGAATTCCTGTCTCCCACCGTACATTCAAATTCCCAAAACTCGATATATTTATTCACTGGTAATTTCCTTTGCAACAACGATATTAATTATAGAGCTGCAAATTGCACTACAGTAGTCTTGGCTGTGATTGGGCAATAACCATGAACTGGCCAGTCACCTGCCCAACTCAATATACCCATCATTAGTAAAAAATTCTAATTGCCTTCGGAAAATGGAAGAAGTAGGAGAGAGAAGTGAATGAATGTTGGTAAGTCACTAAATAGCATATAATGAGGGTAACAGGTAATAATTTTATCATATTTAATTTCGTATACAAAAAAGAAATATTAATAAAACTAGTAAATGTTAGTAAATGTTACACATTGTATTAAAAATACGTTATTTAATGAAATTCTTATAAAATCGTTTCTGATGACATTCTTCATGAAGAAAAAATATAACCTATGATGTCTTTTCCGATAGCTAAGCCGTGTTAAAAAAGTGTAAGTTTTATTAGAAATATTTTCGCAGAAAAGTCGAAAAAGTTGTCTCGGAAAATATTATTGGCTATTGTTGTTTCAGAATTTTACAGCCTGAAGGAATTATACAATAATCTTTACCTATAGCGATATTATTTTTTTTTATAGAGACATGGATTACGCGCATTTTTTAGCTTACCACTAGTTCATTTCGTTTCCATTTTTTTTTTTTATTTTTCGTTTTTTTTTTTGCCAAGTCAAATGATTTTCACTGTTTGCGAACGAATACTCGCAGAAGAGTATTTAAATCGTTTTTTCATGCATTGTACAGTTGGCTTCATTAATACCGGTATACTAACGTCTTAACTTCACGTGAAGTGTACCGGAATTAATTAAGCCAACTGTACTAACAATTCCAAATTTGCACGGTTTTTTCATTTTATAAACAATTCTAGATTCGCTAGACTTTAGAAATCTTTAATCATGTACTTCGTAGGACTTTGCCATCAACGAGGGAAGTAAACCCAATTATATATTAATTTGCATTCTCTGAAATATATGTATTTTTTGGGCTCAAGCCATGACGTCCTGATGGAAGGTTCCTTCAGTAGCTTCCTTGGGTATATTTAACTACAGTGGATATTCCCAGAGAATTAAACTAAAGGTTATCACAGAATTCTAACTTCTGGTGCGAGTACCCTAAAGGTTTCCTTCTAGGATATCGTATATCAACAGGGGACGCATGTATTAACACGCCACATAGCTATCTGCACCCCATATAGAGTTAACACTTCGATATGGAAAGGTGGTTGAGTAACTGAGGAGCCGTTCCACAGTTACACTCATCCGTGGCTGCTTTTGGTACTCGAGGCATAAACAAACGGGCGCCATTGCTAAATGACGTCACGTCCGTCCTCATCCTTTTGACTGTAGCTTCTTTGCTAAGTAGGATTTTTCCAAGTTTTTTTATTTATCAGCTTACATCGTCGTTATGTCGCTACCTTCAGCCTCGCCTTCTTCTGGAAAGTTGATTACCAGGTCCCAGTATTGTTTAAATAAGCTCTAGCCGTAAAGTAACTTCTACTTTTCGTAAAATATTGTGTTTTGTGGCCGAGCTGTGCCGACACCGGACGCGCCATTTTATGGCGCCGCTGTTCATGTTGCATGCTTTATTTAGTTAGCCAGAACAGCCCTCTCCGGTCATTTAACTAATTAGTATTATTAGTTATTTAGTCTTCATAGCTTGGGAATCCTTATATCGTGTTTTAACGCTCATCAGACTCGGTCGCTGTTCGACCCCATACTAGATCGCTAGCTTAGCCCCTAGGCTGGACAGCCTAGTGCTTATTTTCATGCATGATATATACCAGTGTTCCTAAGTTAAGTTATGAAGATTGTGGCATTATCAAACATACTATTTACTGTGATGTAAGTGTTTTCGCCTTTAGGGACCATATAAGGGACAGTGTTGATTGTGTATCATCCCCTCCTAACCTAATGTAGGAACCCTTATATGCTCCCTATTCCCCCTGCCTGCGGGTATTCCCTCTGGTAGACTTGCTTCCCCTTCTGTATAGGGGGAATCTCGTCTACAACCAGAGTATTTATCGCTTCTCTGCCTACCCTAAGGGAATGACCCTCCCTTAGGGTCGTGCCTGAGATAAGGAAGGGCCGTGCTCTTCCTCAGTTGCACCTGGTTGGGTTACTCCTTCCTCCCTGCAACTAGCGATGTGTTTTTCAAGCTTTCCTAGCCTAGGAGTTAGTCCTCCTACTCTAGGTTAAGCTCTGGGGGTTGACTCTGCCTTATTATAGTTTGAGACGGTACATGAGTACCGTTCTCGATCTGGGCTACCTAGCCTAGGTTAGGGAGCGTTCTCCCTTACCCTGGTGGCCGTTCTCATGCAGAGTCTCCTCTTTAGAAAGACCCATTCTTCTCCCTCCCCACCTATCCATTTGGTGTAGGCTTGCCTACACACCTCTGTCCTTAGTCCTACATCTCCTCCCTTGGGTGTAGTGGTAGGACTAACATTGTTCTCCTGCTGAGCTGGCCACTCTGGTACACATACCCTTCATAGCGTTCTATGGGGTTGGTTGCCAGCGGCGGTCCTGCCGGCGGGGGATTCCCCCTCTCTTTGAGTGCCCTCGATCCCTCCCTTGGGTTACCACAGGCACCCGGCCACCTGCCGGCTCCCTGCCGCCGGATGTTAGGAGTATCCACTCCTATCATGAGTGCACTCTCTCCGGAGGGATGCCGGAGGGGTATAGGATCTTACCCCTTCCATCCCTCCTTACCTTTCTCTCTTTCTATCCTGGCGCCGGTCCCTTGCCGCCTCTACTGCCGGCGATAACCGCCACTACCTCAGGTGACATTCTTTCATAAGATTCCTCCCCCCCTTTAAGACGTCAGCCTTCTGTGTGCCGGAAGCTTCCGCCTTCCGCCGGCTTGCCGCCGACGTCCCACTCTTCGTTTTACCTAGTAACAGCCGGCCGACTTCCGGAGTCGGCCACCCGCATGCCGGCATTGATTGCCGGCAATCTAGGTATACGACAATATACATATATATCTTATGAATTGATCCAAGGCTCACCATGCCGTCAGCCTTCGGCTGCCGGAGCTTCCGCCCCCTGCCGACGACCCGCCGCTGTGCCGGCGGTCGCCACTATGGTATTATCCTTATAGATACTCAGTGTGTCTGTCTTGATGCCTTTCACCCTGCAGGACCGGCCTCTGGTGTGCCGTTGGTCTGCCGGCACCCTCATGAGACGTTAAGGGACATGCACCCCTTCCATGGCTGCCGGCAACATGCCGACAGTCAATATACTGCAGCCAGATGGCTTGGCCACTTACATATAGGTATTGTCTTACCATCCAAGATTGTGGCTATGCTGTTTGTTTGCACATTACAATATTCCAGCATACTCTGTGTATCTTAGTGCAGTCGATTGCCTGGAACCTACATTTAACAAGGGGTTTATCCTATACCCCTTCTCCCCTAAGGGATCTGAGTGGTCTCAGACCCTATTACACTCTGCGGACAATTTCTGTTAGAAGCCTAGCTTGGCTCATCCATATGGATTTCCCTCATTGTGACCTTCGGACACAAAGGAATTGTCTACAGATAAGGTTACGGTAACCGGCTGGGCGGGATTCACAAGTATGTGTGTATCTACTTCCTTTCCCGCTCATTAATCTGAAGCATTAAAATGTTTTTATAATTAAGTTATTCTTAATTTTAGATTAAGTTATCTTTAATTTTAGAGTAATGTAAGTCATTCTTATGCCTTCCATGTACTCATGATCTCTTTCTTTTACAGGAGGAGTATATGAAGTGTGAGAGTAACTTCTGCGGGGTGAAGCGCCCGGACTTCTACGGGCACAAGGCGTGCCGGACCCACACCCCCTGCGCCGCCAAGAAAGGCGACTTGAAGTATTGGGACCCGCAGAATTGTATAGTCTGCAAAAGTCTTCTTGTCGAGGCGTTCGACGATCCTCCTTCTGCGGAGGCAAGGGACATTGCTAGAGAGAAGCTACGCAAATGGGTGCGTGGCTTCCAGAAGAACGCCATTGGACCGTATCTTCCCAATGAAGACTTGAGGGCCTTGCTTTTCCCAACAGCATCGAAAGACTCAGTGGTCCCCCGTGATCAGATCCCCACCGTCCAGATCGTGGTGGAACCTGATGTCATCATGGATCAGTCCATGCGTGAGTGCCATCTTGATTCCGACAACGTAGAACGTATGTCGGAAGTGTCGGAAGGGACGGAGAGAAACCTCATGGGCGAGGAACTCGACTATGAGGAAGATCAGGTGGAATACCCTGATTCGGAGACCGAGGTCGCTCCTGCTCCCCTAGCAACTCCTGCACCGTCCGAGGAACCTGTTCCTTCGACTTCTGCCACCCCAGACCCTCTTCCACCGGCCACTCAAGAGGTCTTCAAGATGCTTGAAGCCCTCATGGAAAAGAAGCTACGAGAATCTCAGGAACAATTCCGGACGACTCTCGTCAGCTTCAAGCAACTGAAAAGGATTTCGGTTAAGGACCTCCCTACCTGCTCGGAAGCTAACCCATGGAGATACGCCGATCATATGCCAATTACAATTGGCAAAATTTACATTAGTGAAAGGGTTGGCTCTATATTGCTGGAAGAAGTGGAGTTCTTCCCAAATTTCGAGGCTTATCCGGACTGTTACGTCCGGCTTAGGGCCGAACCAGCCTCAAAGGAGGAGACCAAACCAAAGGAAGTTATTTTGTTTGATCTCGCGAAGGCCCAAGCTATGTTAGCTCAGGCGGTGAAGAGTAGGGGTTTCACTAACTCCAAGATGCCGGCGCTTAGTAAGAAGCATCCAACCTTCGTTGCGCCAAATTCTGTGACCTTCCCCTTCATCGAAAAGGCCTTCACAGCGGTCATAAAGGCAGTGGAGGAAGGGAAACCTTGCCCTGCACTTGAGGAGTGCAGACCCTTCTCCCTTACTCTTCCCCCCGATGATAGGCACTGGAAAGACATCCAGTCGACCTTCACGGTAGGGAAACTAGAGCCTGACGTAGCCGGTCGTCAATTTAATGAGGACCTCCCATGACTGAACGATCACCTCCTTCGTACGGAACAGGATACGAAGGAGAGACTTGCCGCGTCGCTGTCCCACCAGGTACAGCTTGAGCTCATGGCCGGGGATACTAGAGTCCTGGACTTTTATATGGTCCTAGCTAAGTTGCACTTGGCGACTGTAACCAAGGACCTATATAGCTTCACTAGGGCTCGCAGAGCCTGTCGTGAATTCGTGTTTGCTAACGAACCCCGGAGACTGATTTCCTCCAATATCTGGGGCAAGTATCTCTTCCCATCTACCTTGGTGAAAGAGATTGTGGACAAAGCTGCCACAGAGAATAGGAACCTTCTCCATAAGTGGGGCATGTCCCGCAAGAGGAAGTCCTCTCAGGATGATGGCCCTCAGCCTAAGAGGAAGACTTCAAAGCCAAAACCCCAGCAACGTCAACAGAGACGACAGTTTCCGGGTCCCGCTACTCCCCAAGTGGCTACGTAGTCGCAACAGACCTTTCAGTTGGTCCTCCAACCGGTGGTGTCGCAGTCGCCGGTCTTCACCCCTGCATACGAGCAACACTCGACTACCTTTCGTCCCAGAGGTAGGGGCTCAGGCTGAGGCTCTGGCAGAGATTCTTCTCACCGTCCCTACAGAGGCAGAGGAGGAAGGGGAGCTAGCGGCCGAGGTGGCAAACCCTCGGGACACCAGAAGCAATGATGTGCTTCCGGTGGGAGGAAGACTCCGCCAATTCCAGGATCGTTGGACCTTCGATCCCTGGGCACACAGCATCGTCAAGAAGGGACTGGGCTGGAGCTGGACTCAACCACCCCCAGCCTTCCAGCAATTCTTCCAACTGTCAACCCCACTCCTGGAAGAATATGTCCTGGAACTCTTGAACAAGAAGGTGATCAGGAGGGTAAAGTCAACCAGGTTCCAAGGGAGACTATTTTGCGTTCCCAAGAAAGACTCCGACAAACTCAGAGTCATTCTAGACATATCCCCTCTCAACAAGTTCATTGCGAACAACAAATTCAAGATGCTGACTCTGCAACAAATAAGGATCCTTCTGCCTCAAAGGGCCTACACGGTCTCCATAGACCTGGCGGATGCCTACTGGCACATTCCAATGAATCATTACGCTTCCTCCTACCTAGGATTTCGACTCCAAAGTAAAAGTTACGCCTTCAGGGCCATGCCCTTCGGGCTCAACGTGGCTCCACGGATCTTCACCAAGCTGGCCGACGCAATCGTCCAACAGCTCCGTCTTCAGGGCGTCCAAGTGATGGCCTACCTAGACGACTGGTTAGTCTGGGCGACATCGCCTGAAGATTGTGTAAGAGCCTGCAACAAAGTCACCCAGTTCCTAGAGCATCTGGGCTTCAAGATAAACACCGAGAAATCTCGCCTCTCTCCAGCTCAGAAGTTCCAATGGTTGGGAATCTATTGGGATCTTCAGTCACACCGCCTTTCCATCCCACAGAAGAAAAGGAAGGAAATAGCAGGGTCTGTCAGAAGGCTTCTAAAATCCAAACGGATCTCAAAAGAACAGCAGGAACAAGTTCTCGGCTCTCTACAGTTCGCCTCTGTGACAAACCCAGTGCTTCGCGCACAGCTAAAGGATGCCGCGGGAGTCTGGAGACGTTTCGCATCTATCGTTCGTAGAGACCTCAAGAGACGGCTTCCAAACAGACTTTGCTTACTCTTAAAGCAGTGGTCAGAAGCAAAGGCCCTGAAAAAGTCCATTCCTCTTTAACACCCGACTCCATCGATCAACATCCACATGGACGCTTCGCTGGAGGGTTGGGGAGGTCACTCCCACCAACGACAGGTTCAAGGAACATGGTCTCCCCTATTCAAGATATTTCACATCAACATCTTGGAGGCCATGGCGGTTCTTCTCACCCTGAAGAAACTCTCCCCGCCTCCCTCGATCCACATTCGTCTGACTTTGGACAACTCGGTGGTAGTTAGATGTCTCAATCGTCAGGGCTCGAGATCGCCCCAGATAAATCAGGTACTTCTTCCGATCTTTCGTTTGGCAGAAAAGAAGAAATAGCACCTGTCTGCAGTTCACCTACAAGGATTCTGCAACGTGGTGGCGGACGCTCTATCAAGGACAAGTCCAATGGAGTCGGAATGGTCTCTAGACATAAGGTCATTTTCCTTCATCTCTCACCAAGTCCCGGAACTTCAGATCGATCTCTTCGCGACGAGCGACAACAATCAACTTCCTCGATATGTGGCCCTGTACGAGGACCCCAAGGCAGAAGCAGTGTATGCTATGTCACTGGATTGGAACAGATGGTCCAGGATATACCTGTTCCCTCCTCCCAACTTTCTGCTGAAAGTCCTCTCCAAACTGAGAACCTTCAAAGGGACAGCGGCCCTAGTGGCTCCCAAGTGGCCCCGGAGCAATTGGTACGCTCTGGTCCTGGAGCTGCTGCCCACGCTGATCCCCCTACCGGGCCCAGTTCTCTCTCAACAAGTACAGAAGTCGACTATCTTCGCTTCATCACTGAAAGTCAGGGACCTTCATCTCATGATTTTCTCTCCTTAGCCGCAAAGAAAAGGTTTGGAATCTCGAAGAAAAGCTTAGACTTCCTCGAGGAATACAAGACTGAATCTACAAGACGGCAATACGAATCGTCCTGGAGAAAGTGGGTCTCTTTCGTCAAGGCAAAAAATCCTGCTGAAATCACCATTGATTTTTGTATGTCCTTCTTCATTCACCTTCATGGACAAGGCTTAGCGGCCAACACGATTTCCACCTGCAAATCGGCTTTGACTAGACCACTCCTGTACGCCTTCCAGATTGATTTGTCCAGTGATATCTTCAATAAACTGCCAAAGGCATGCGCTAGACTACGCCCAACACCTCCACCAAAACCTATCTCCTGGTCCCTGGACAAGGTGCTCCATTTTGCCTCTAACCTGGACAACGATTTGTGCCCTCTGAAAGACTTAACTCAAAAAGTTATCTTCCTTTTTGCTCTCGCCTCGGGAGCCCGAGTCAGTGAAATAGTGGCATTATCAAGAGAAGATAGTCATATCCTGTTCGCAGATACAGGAGAGCTTACCCTCTTCCCTGATCCGACGTTTCTCGCTAAGAATGATCTACCCACCAAGAGATGGGGCCCTTGGAGAATCTGCCCCCTGAAGGAAGATGTCTCTCTATGCCCAGTGGAGAGTCTTAAGGTCTATCTTCGAAGAACTTCAGACTTCGGTGGAGGACAACTCTTCTAAGGAGAAACATCGGGTAGCGACCTGTCACTGAAACAACTAAGAGCGAAAATCACCTACTTCATTCGCAGAGCGGATCCTGACAGTACACCCGCAGGTCTTGATCCTAGAAAAGTCGCGTCTTCTCTGAACTTCTTCCAGAGTATGGATTTCGAAAGCCTCAAGACCTTCACAGGCTGGAAATCATCGCGCGTTTTCTTCAAGCACTACGGAAAACAAGTGCACGAAGTTAAGCATTTCGTGGTAGCCGCAGGTAATGTTATGAAACCTGCTGTTTAACTCTGCATAGAACAGTGAGTAACTTGGGACTTTAACTCTACGGGTGCCTGTGTTGACCCTTTTGTGATACATAGTGATTTCATGGACACTAGGTGTTTCTAATAGACTGTTCTTACTAAGGTGAAATGTCATAGACTTCACATGAGTGCCACATGCCCTAGGGCATGATGTGTTTTCTTTGAAAAAGACTGACGTTCCTCCGGAACTTGTGTTTCTAAAAAGTAAAATTTCTTCTCGTTTTCAAGATTGAAGTCTTTATTTTCTATGTACATTATTCTTTTATTATTGTAAACAAACTCTATATTCATTATTGTAATTACTAACATAATGATCTGCAATCTTTGAAATAAAATGTCTATTTTATTCCATGTGCGTCTCTCTCCGCTCCTATTCTTTATCAAGAAATATATGATTGTTATAGTTTCATTTACCCCTTTTTTCTCTAGATAATGAGAAGAATAATATATGTAATTATGTTATATGCTCACTCATGCCTTGATAATATTCCTATCGAATATTAACCTTTGTCCTGCCTCCGAGACTAGATTGATTTCTCCTTCAGGGAGAGTAGTAAATGTTATTTACTTACCTATGCTTGATAATATTCCTACCTGAATATTAACCTTTGTCTTGTCTAGGAGTCCGGCACGAACTCTCCGTAGGGTGAGTAGCTCTTCAATGATCGCTTCAAGATGTTCCTATTGTCCACCAGGACTTCCCTGCCAGGGGGCCAGGAAGCTAGTTCATCATAGAATCTCTGGTAAGGACATGTTCTATACCTCTGTTCGAAGCCCTTGGCACTTACATAAAAAGGGGAAAAATTCCACGATACATTAATTCTCTGGTACACTTCCATCAGGACGTCATGGCTTGAGCCCAAAAAACGGATTTTGAGCGAAGTGAAAAATCTATTTTTGGGTGAGATAGCCATGACGTCCTGATGGACCCTCCCGTCTATTCTAGTTCAGCCTTTCAGGCCCCGCCTTGACCTGCTGTATCAGGGAGATTAGCAGAAGCTGGGCTCATGATGAGGACGGACGTGACGTTATTTAGCAATGGCGCCCGTTTGTTTACGTCTCGAGTACCAAAAGCAGCCACGGATGAGTGTAACTGTGGAACGGCTCCTCTGTTACTCAACCACCTTTCCATATCGAAGTGTTAACTCTATATGGGGTGCAGATAGCTATGTGGCGTGTTAATACATGCGTCCCCTGTTGATATACGATATCCTAGAAGGAAACCTTTAGGGTACTCGCACCAGAAGTTAGAATTCTGTGATAACCTTTAGTTTAATTCTCTGGGAATATCCACTGTAGTTAAACATACCCAAGGAAGCTACTGAAGGAACCTTCCATCAGGACGTCATGGCTATATCACCCAAAAATAGATTTTTCGCTTCGCTCAAAATCCGTTTATCCGTCTTAGATTCATTTGAGTCAATCTTTTATGTTGGTATGTTTCTAACGGTATTTTATTTTCCTTCGAAAATAATTTGACTCCTGTTATCTGAAAGTTGAAAGGGCTTGTCGAGTTGTTTATTTGTTTATTATTACCATTTTCATCTTATCCTCACAGTAGAATTCCTATTGTGTTTTCCGTTCCCTTTACATGTAAGAGTTTGATGGTCCGAGGTAGCTTCATTCGCAAGTTTATGCCTTTTGAGAATGTGTCAAATTAATCTGAGCAAATGATTATATTTTGTCATTGCTTTTATTATTCCTTATGATAACGGGAAAATAAGTTATTGATACATTATATTGATAAACAGCAGCGTAATGTTCATGATATTTGTTTTTCTAATGAGCTGTGCAAAATAACCTGCGAGAATAGAAGACAGTCTACGCGCAAATTAGCCCTTAGCCAGCTCATTTCACTTATAGCCTGCGGAAAATACTTTTGTTCGGAGTTTATTACCTGTAGTACCTCGCTCTCTAATTTGAGCGTAAGTTTTGAAAGTTTCGGTAAAAGGGTAATTATAGGAAGAACTCTGAGATTCCCAAAAACTGGGTCCAGGCTTCCAAGAAAATCGTATATGGATTCCCCAGAATTTGGGAAAAATAGTAAATTCAAATACTAGGAGATTTTAGGAATGTTATTGGATTTCTTTATGATTGGTCATCTTTGTTCAGGGAAACATTCATGTTTTCCTGTTTTCTTAATTTTACTTTGCTTATGGTTTATGTGTTTGTATAGAAAATAAGTAATGCCCATATTCTATCAACATTTCTGCATGTAAACTTATTTCTCATAGAAATGAGTTAACTAAAGGAACTGAAAATATGTATTCAATTCTAAACGTTGAGGATATATATTATAAATGCTTTTTTCTGGTAGCTTTTTCCAATAAAACTGAATCCTGTGGATTAAGAGACAAAATAAATATTGACACATGAAGTTGAAATAGTTCTGTGACGGAAAAGGGTTTGCTTTTATTCAATCTTACTATCTTTACAATAAAGTTATTGCAAAAATAGAATAAACAAACTTATATGTACTAAAATGTTAGGTTTATGTGTGTGAATGTTATTTGGATGAGCTTTTGCAGATGTTACATTATTAACGATAATTGCGAAATTTCAGGAGTAATTTAAGTAGCTTATAGTAAGAACTAGGGTACCAGGTTGACAGTTAAAACGGTTGGAATGATAGTAAGATGGAGAGGTTAACTTTTTGTAGATGACAGTCATGGAAGTAGAAAATAAAATTACAGTATCTGGCGAAAGTATTTGTCAGTAACATCAAGAACAATAATGTATACAAAAATGCAAGGTCGACTAAATAATAGTAAAGAAAAGTTATATCCTGGTGAAACCCATGTTCAAATGATGCAGTATGGGTTAATGTAAATGAGGTAAAGTTACCAATTGTTGTTAGAGTGCTTGCAAGAGTATATTTCTGGTCATGATTATCGGAAGAATAATTTTATGAGAATAAATAGAAACCACAGGGATAGTGGGACGAAGTTCGAGTTGTAAGCTGTACGTTATTATTTGCTACTTAATTCCAGGTTTTCTTTTACAGCTATCAATTTTTATCTGGGCCTACCTTTTGCATTCATGAAATTGATTAATGCTTGAGGGTACACTCGGGCACACTATTCTATCTAAATTCTCTTCCTCTTGTTTTGCTAAAGTTTTTATAATTTATATAGGAAATATTTATTTCAATGTTGTTAATTTTCTTAAAATATTTTATTTTTCCGTTTCCCTTCCTCACTGGGCCATTTTCCCTGTTAGGGCCCCTAGGCTTATAGCATCCTGTTTTTCCAACTAGGGTTGTAGCTTAGCAAATAATAATATTAATAATAAAAGGCTCTCGGGTTATCATTGTTGTCCATTACCATAGCTTGGGATAGAGCAATTTATTTCTATCTACTGCTTGCCGACGATTTAACTAATGGGGTTGCCACAGTGATTGCCCAATTATCATGTAACCGTATAGATTTCTAAAGTAGGGGAAAAGGAAACCAAAAAGATTAAAGAAATTTTTGTTATTTAATTTATGAGAAATCTACATTGGGGTTTGAATATAGGATAGATAATGCTGCATATGATTTAGAAAAGAAAATCATTGCTGCTATATGGCATGACGATACATGGAAAATGACAATGAATCTACTCACTCGGTGACTGATATGAAATCAACAAAAGATGAATCTTTAAACAGATCTATCGTGAATCTTTTTGAAAAAATAATATATATTTTTTTTATCTTTTGTTTTATTTCTGATTCAAGCGAGACAATCATTACACTTTCCCTCTTAGAGATGGGAGAATGCCGCCCTGTCACGTAAACTTGCCAAAGTTGCCGAAGCTATCAAAGCTGTGTGCTTGTAGAGGCTGGAATCCGTAATGGACGCTGACAGGAGATGTGCCTACAAAGGAGGCCGTTGGCTGGAACGAGGATGCTGCGACTGGAGGTGCTTGTGGGGCCACCAATTTTGGCGAAGGATAGAAGCCATAGGATGCGGAGGCCTTTGGACTGGAAGCTTGTGGAGCCGGAACATAGACATGGGCAGGGCCAGGAGCTGGGTAGACTTTGGCCGGGATAGATGCAGGATAAGCTGGGGCAGGATAGACAGGTACAGGGCCATCATGCTTGGCAATTGTTGACACAGGTTGGACGTTGGAGTGAGATCCGTAGCCTCCGTGATCATGATGGCCATAACCACCTGCATTTTTTAATTGAAATTAGGTTTCAGGGAAATGGACAATCATAAAAAAAATCATAAGGAATATCTAAAACAAATAAGTTGAGAACATAAGAGTTAAAGAGAACCAGATAGGTTGCAAGGGTGTCAGGTATCAGGGCATTTGTAAATAAAGCCAACCTGGCTGTTACAGTAACAGTCACAGATTATAAGATTAGTTGCAGAATGTACGATGAATACATAGTCTGTCAATTCATCAGAAAATAAGGAAAAATTATTAGATAAAGTTAGTCGTTCAACTAAAGCAAAAAAAAAAAGTACGTTGTTTTTCAAGATAAAAGGAAAAGTATTAAAAAGACTGCATAGCATCATTGAAAACTGAAAATATTAATGCACACCTAACGTTTTCAATGCTGAGCATTTGTTAAGTGGCCAAGGAATGTTTTATCATAGGACAATCCCCGGAAAAGTTAATACAGCATTCAAACGAGTCTTTTTTTTTTTATCAGAAATAAGGGATTGGGTAAGAGTAAAAAGGTGGAGGCACAAAAGGAGCACAGTAATCTCGGCGATAACAGTAAACTGGCATTCTTGGAGCAGGGGCTGGGTACATGTACCCTGTGTAGAAGAAAGTGAAAAATTATTAACATGTAATAGATTCATTATGTATAAAAGTGATATTCAAGGGATAGAGAGATAAGAACTTTTCTTCGAGAGAAAATTAACCAAACTTACAACAGTTTCTTTTTATGGAAATTGAATTTGAAACAGTACAGTATTTGCAATAGTGCAGTTAAGTGCTAATTTTATTTCAGGATGTTACTATTATTAATATATTGATAAAATTTGTATATATCCAAATATATATACATGTATATATAAGTTTGTGTGTTCATATGGATTTGCAGCTTACGTATATTGTAATTGTTTATATATATCATACATGCAATAAGTGTAGAATTTGTTCTCATAATACTTAGTAAATACACACACACACACACACACACACACACATATATATATATATATATATATATATATAATATACATATATCTATGTACACACACACACACATATATATATATATATATATATATATATATATATACACACACACATATATATATATATATATATATATATATATATATATATATATATATATATGTATGTATATACATATATATATGTATATATATATATATATATATATATATATATATATATATATATATATATATGTATATATATTTATATATATATTGAGATTTTGAAACATGGTTTTTGCTAGTAACAAATGATAACAGTGCTAATTTAAATCTTACCATGACCATGGTGGTCGTCGTGTCCATATCCATGCCCATGGTGATCGTGTCCATATCCATGGCCATGTCCATGATCGTCATGGCCATACCCATGATGGTCACCATGTCCCTTGGAATCCTCGTGGCCGTAGTCCCCTTTATATCCTCCCTTTTTACCGTAGGAACTCTTGTCACCGTAATGGCCCTTGTGGTCATAATGACCTTTGTGGCCCTTATGGTCGTCATGGTATTTCCCTTTCTCATGATGACCCTTCTTGCCGTGCTTGTCGTGGTATTTTCCTCCCTAGGGAATAAGAGAAAAGTGCATTGTGGGCATTACTGCGATTAGTGTTCTAATTCAGCTCCCTTCCATAATTTGGCTAATGGTTGGGGAAACTCTTCAGTTGTCTAGCCGAAATATTTACTGACTTTTTAGGTTCTATAAATTGTTTTGCAGAAGTCAATTTCTTATTGATGGTTTGATTTTGCATCACATATAAAAATCTGCTTACAATGATTATCCATAAATATGTTAATGAGTTAAGGACAGTACTTATGTGTATTGATATATATATATATATATATATATATATATATATATATATATATATATATATATATATATATATATATATACTCATTCATTTATTTTTATATATGTAATATGATATAAAAATGGGTTTTAGATGAATAAGAACCAAAATAAGAATCATGATATGTGAGCATCCAAGAATGATAAAAAGGGAATTATTATTGTAAAGTCATGCATAACTTGAATGGAATTAGTTGACCTTTTTTTAGTTATAAGTAATATGAAATATCTAAAAGTAGTAATATAAACCACAAAAATGTAGTTTATAAAGAAACGAAGATGGAACGCACAAGAAAAAAAAAATTCTAATGACATATTTATCTTATTTTAGATTAAACCGGTGTTGTTTGCTTGGATATATGGATATACATCATGAATACCATGCAAGAAATAATTATATTTCCTAATCATAAGATTAGTTGTATGCCCGATGAAACTATGCGCCCCATAGTCATTGCCTTAAAAGAAAATTTCGAAAAATTTTACATTTGAGAACCCTGCCGTCTCAATCTTCATTTATCTTCTTTCCAATCAGCAAAAAGAAGAAGTCTACTTAGCATCCTGGCGAGCAAACTATCCAACCGTTCCTTTTGCTTATTACTGACGGGATTGCGGATTGGAGTTCGTCTTCTTACGAAAATGTTGCTCTTGCTTGGACCATCTTTTTTTTTTTTTTATTTCTTATACTTTCCAAAGAAATGAGGTAACAGTTTGCTCAAGTAATGAATCTGGTCTTTCGTCTTTTTTTAAAAGCGTAAAGTCAATATTTTCGGAACCATAAGAGCGAGGTTTTTTTTTTAGTGAATAGATAATTTTGTTTGCGGAATGCTTTTTTTTTTTTTTTTTGGCCCTGCTAGGGTTCATTGCATGACCCAAGTTTTAAGTGAGCAGTAATCTGTGGGTTGAGTGAATCTTTAAATGACTTTGCCTGAAATCAGAAGATTGGTTGAAAGTTAATAAACGATGGATGAAAATGTTTGTGTATTTTTCATGAAACAAAAATAATTAGTAAGATTTGTTGTGTATTGGACAATTCTCTCAATAAAGCATGATTCTTTGACACACTTGATGCAAAATATGATTTCATAAACAAAGCAGGATGATTATTTCCAGCAAGAGTGTTAATCAATCAGTTAGAGTATTTTCTCATGACTGGAATGAAAACCAACAGAAAGAGGATTACATGAAAATCAGATCTTTAATTTCAATGTAAAAAAGAAAGTAGCTAATTTGCTGTACAAGGAAAAGAAATCCTCACCCAACCACCTCATCCCCGCCCCCACAGATAAAATAAAAAAAGTTTAAAGGTCACTCATGAATGGCAGAGCCAGGGGACAGTAACATTGCCCTATCAAGTAGGAAAATACCCTAGAGACTGACCAGATATAGATATGAACAGCACCCAAGCCCCCTCTCCATCCAAGTTAGGACCACGGAGGGCAAGACAATGGCTGCTGATGACTCAGCAGATAGACCTACAGGCTCCCCCAAACCCCATCCCCAAGCTTTAGCTCACAAGGATTGAGAGGTTGTAGCGATCCAAAGGATTTATCAAGTTAGAGCGGGACTCGAATCCCAGTCTGGCGATCACCAGTCAGGGACGTTACCACAACGGCCACCATAATCCTAAAGCAAATATTTTCAACTTCCAAATTGTGTGTGAGCAAAAATACTTAATTGTTATGATTAGAAGGGACTGGATGTGGGCCATTCAGCAATGCCAGAGAACGTATTATGTAAAACCCTATTAAATAGGGGGGGGGGGGGTTGGAGGGGGCGTAGGATGGAGGGCGGGAGGTTGCAGTTGAGGATTCATTGATCGTTTGACTCAAGGTTGAAGTATTTCGAGAAGATGGGGGAATATTTCCAAGATTAAGAGGGCTTTCTACAAGTCCCATTCATTTTGGAATGCTTTTAGCCATATTCAATCTGTTTGTAAGGATAAATTTCCTTATAGAATAAATGATATATGAGAATTATATGTTCATTTCTTCCCTTTCTTTTTCTTCTTTTGCTAATAATAATGATAATAATAATAATAATAATAATGAAAATAATAATAATAATAATAATGGTTATTATTATTATTATTATTTTCATTATTATTATTATTATTATTATTATTATCATGTTTGGAAGTAGCTATGACGGTCGTTTTTTGATAGAAAAATTTAATGGTAATGTTGGTGATAACTATAATTATTCTTCTTATTATAATCATTAATATTTTTTCTTATTATTTTTAAAGAGTGTACGTTTTTTATAACATCTATTCATATTCCTTATATTAAAAGATTCTAGTTGGGCACGTATGTTCATGCGTTTGTATGTCTTTTAAAGCTTCATTTACGGTTTATCTAATTTTCATTATTTTTCAGTTTCTTTGCCATATGTCTAATTATTTTTCAAGGTTAAGTCTCGTTTCAAAAACTTTTTCTGTGACACATGAACATTTTATCATGTCACGGTTTGGCTCTCTCTCTCTCTCTCTCTCTCTCTCTCTCTCTCTCTCTCTCTCTCTCTCTCTCTCTCTCTCTCTCTCTCTCTCCATCGCCTGTCACTTCTTCTTTATAAGATTTTTCAAAAATGTCTTTGACAAGTTTTTCTCAAAATCCTGTAATAGAATGAATTTAGTAAAAAAAAATTATTTCGTTTGCATTATCAACTGCCATTTGTATCACGACAAACCCTGGCGTAGGAAGTACACGGTAATGAACTGTTAAAAATAGACATCATAATAACATATTAATAAATGCAAATTGGCACAAGATCATGTTAAATGAAGAAACGTCTTCATGAATAGGGGTACATATAAATGAGTATCAAATCAGAATATTAATAGATACCAAATGACGTCAGTGGGAACGAAGATTCAAAATATCAAACACAACGAAGGTCGGATGCACTTGTGAAGAACCTTTTGGTTCTCTCATGCTTTTTTACCTGTCTATATATACGCCTGGCTCGTCTCCATCTTGTCTTGCAGCGCTCCTTTTCTTTGCTGGGGTGTCTATTTTGTTTTCTAAATTGTCTCTTAGCGCGAAGTGCTCTAGCTCTTTCCTGTTTTCTCCGACGGTAAGCCCTTTCTTTTCTCTTGTTGCTTTTTATCTTGGCCCTGCAATGCTTGACGTGCTTTTCCAGCTTAAGCAGTGAATGCTTATCACAAGGAAAGATTTCCGTGTCAGTAAGTTTACCCCGTTTTCGTTGAATTTGTTTAGATAGTTTGATTGAAAGGACGGCGAGGGACTTGTATTTCTTTTTGTCTTTATTAGAGGCCCTCTTAAGAAAAGTGTTCTGACAGTTATTCAGGAAATTTCTTATCTTTACAAAAGTTTCCTTCTTGCATACTTTGTTTTCTGAGCCCTTATAGGTTTGCCGAATTGCTTTAGAACAACTCTTAAGATACTTTGGAACTTTTCTCAAGTCGCGGATCTTACACACTTTCGATTTTCGAGCTTCGATTTGTTGTTTCTTCCCTTTAGGTTGTGGCTTTATTCCTCTCCTTGATAAAGAGATGAGTTCTTGGTACTGTTTCCTGTCAGATTTGGATGTTTTCTTTAAGAATTCTCCTCTACACGATAGCAGGAATTTCTTAATTTTATTCAATTTTTCTTTTCCACAGGCACTTGCTCTTTGGGTCTTTCTCTTTCTACCTTTCGACATGGCCTTGGCAACACATCCTGTAAGGTACTTTTTAACCTTTTTCAAGACTGGAACCTTGCACTGTGGTTTTTTTAAGGTCCCCCTCCTCTTCTGCTTCCTGCGACTAACTCTTTGTTCCTTCCTTTGTTTCTTTTGACTAACTCTTGGCTCCTTTATTTTCTTCTTGTGACTGACTCTAGGCTTTATCTTTCTTGACATTCTCTTAGAAAGAGTTGTTAGCTGAGTATATTTTTTCTTATCCCGCAGAGAAGCATTTTTGGTTAATGCTCCTTTGCAAGATCTCATAAACATATGTACCTTTGCTAGCCTCTTTGGTTTGCAATCTTTAGATGTGGCACATTTACTGAGGTATCCGGGGATTTTTCTCAGATCCTTAATAGAACATTTATTTCTTAAGTTTTCTTTCTTATGTTTCTTAGGTTTAAAAGTTACTGGCTTATTCAAACTTAATTTCTCTGATACATCCATAAGTTTTCTGTATCTGCTCCTATCCCGGCGAGATGCAGTACTGGTGAAGGGGATTTCACACATAAATAGAAACTTAAACACCTTCGATAGTTGCTTTTTCCTGCAGGTGTTTGTTTCTGCACATTCACTTAGGTACTTCGGGACTCTTCTGAGATCCTTTAGGTCACAGCGTATCTCTTTGTCTCTTCTGTTTTGCTCTTCCTTCTTCATAGCCTCCCTGTATCTTCCTTTATCTACTAACTCTAGGGACCAGCGCAGAAATTTAGCATACTTCCCTCTATCTTTTGGGGAAGCTGCTATGGTAAAAAAATCTTCGCAAAGACCAAGGAATTGTTGAAGTTTCAGTAGCCGTTTGATTTTACAATCCCTTGACTTATAACAGTCTCTTAGATATTTTGGAATTTTTCTTAGAACATGAATTTTACAGACGGATTCTATGTGTTTTCTCTCTTCAACGGTCTCTTCTCTCCACTGCTCTATGTTTTCTCTGGTACTGAGCATCTCTGCCTTGATGGCGAGTTCATTATACTTACTTCGCTCCCTATTGGATGCTGATTGTAAGAAGAAAATTTCACAGTCCACGAGAAATTGGTAAACTTTTGATAGCTGATCAATGTCGCATGACTTAGACTGATTGCAAGACCTTAGATATCTGGGTATTTTCCTCAGGTCCTTGATTTTACATTGTGTTTGGCTGTCCTCTTCACTTTCTATTATTTCTGGCTCACTTTGTTTACCAGGTTCCATTCCGATAGTTTCAGAGATTGAAATGAGATTAATATATTTATTTCTGTCCCTTTCCGATGCCTCTCCCAAGAAAAAGCTTTCACACCCTAACAAATACCTGTTTATTTTCTGAAGATGTTCAGACTGGCAGATCTTGATCCCATATTTACTTTTAGATTTCTTTCCCTCCATTAACTTTTTGCATCCGTTCAGATATTTTTGTGCTTCTCTTAGATCTCCAATCTGACAGTCATCCTCTGGTTGTGGTTGCTCCTCATAACTAGTACTTTCTGTCTCCTCTCCTTGTATCATAGCTGAAGCCATCGAAAGAAGAGTATTATATTGCCTCTTGTCTCGTTTGGAAGCCTTAGACAGGAAAAATATTTCACAGGTAGATAGATATTCCAGGGATTTCTGGTAATTCGCGAGCTCGCAAGAGGGTCGTCCACTCCAAGGTTCCTTATGAGAATGACAGTCTTCTAGGTAGATTTTCATTTGTCTTAAATCCATAATAGTACAGACTTCAGCTGCATATTCAGTCTCCTGATACATTTCTTCATCCTCAATTATATTATTCCTCATGTCTAGTTTCTTTGCTATGACCTTGAGTTTTCTGTATTGTCTCTTATCTCCCCTGGAGGCTTTAGCCAGAAAAGGCATCTGGCAGAAATTTAGATATTTTTTGATTTGGCTCAAGTCTTCCTCACTACAGGGCGGAGCACCATCTTCTGGTGGTCCTACGTCGCCAGAATGCTTAACGCAATACATCAAGTATCTGCGTATCTTCCTAAGATCATGGACTTGGCACTGTTGGTCGTAGAAACTCTTTCGCTGTGACCTGGATCTTCCCCTTGAACTTCTATCAAGAAGAATGCGTCCAGCATACCTCATGACTCCACTTAAGTCCTCTTTTGTTTCTTGGGGTACAGTGGATCCTGTTTCTTCATATATTTCGTCTTTTGCGTTCGAAGGAATGTCGTTTATTCTTTCCATGGCAGCTTTTACCCTTGAGATAAGTAAGGAATTTTCAATTTGCTCCTGACTGTGGGCCTTACTGGAATATATATCACCTGTATCTCCCTAATGGAAAGTGAGAGAAAATGTAAACTACACTAATGCTAAAAGTGATTAGTTTCCCTCATCACTTCAGGTATGGGTAACAAGAGCAACCATAGTAATGAGTAATATAACTGGCAATAATAAAGAAAAGGTAGTTGTATGAGAGGAAATACGTCAGGTGAGCATGAAATATAGTAGTCAGTATCATATTAATTTGATGGAAATAAGAAAAGTTTATTTTTGACAATGATGTAAAAATAATAGGCGAAAAGTAGATATTCATAAATCACCATAATGAAAAGGTAAATATAATGGTAAGGGCATTCCTAGCATTACCTTATACTCTCCTCCCTTGAAATCCTTTCCCTTGTTGGACTTGAAGTAGCTGTCGTAATCATCATATTTGTCATGGTACTTTTTCTTGTCATGGTCGTCATAATACTTTTTCTGCTGGTGATATTCCTCCTTGTGGTACACGTTCTTGAAGCCCTGGATATTAGGTAGAGAATCTTTTAAATACTTGTTTAAGTTTCTGTTTTTATAATAAAAAAATAATCTTTATTACTTCTATGACAAGATACGATCTTGATCAATACAGTCAAGACAAGTTAAATATGACCTTTCTCTCTTTTTTTCTTTTAATCTGGAAAAGTAAGTTATACTTTGGAAATCGTTATAAAACTTACTTCCTACGTAACAATTGTGTAATACGAAGGAAACATCTTGATATTATCTAAGCTTTTGCACAATGTATACGGAGGCTATTGAGAAGGCCTGACTGTGCTTTACAGTACATAGTGTGTAATCTTAATTGCATTTATACACACACATGTAAAAAAAAATATATATATATATATATATATATATATATATATATATATATATATATATATATATATATATAAACACTGCATGTTTACATCTATACAGTATATACACACATATATACGTATAATTAAAAACTTATATAAAATTCAACGCTTACCTCTTAGCTTCCTCAAATTAACTGCTTCATGCATAAATCGGAAGCCTCATCAGTGATACATCAAACACCTCTTATTCACTGCGCCATCAATTTCTTTGTTACAAACAATCTCCTGCTGCTTGGAAATCAAGATCTGTTTTTCCCGTACCTCTTTCGCTCTTTAGGTTTTAATTTCTTCTTCCGAACACTTGAATAATAAACCCTTTACACCAAACTATCACACTTGATTCTTTCCATACAAACATATCACCCGAAAATATTCTGATCAATATTTTTCGTATTCCAACCATTTCATGATTTAAACTATATCAACCCTCTCGCTATTTCTGTTCTTGACCTAAATAGAATATGCAAACAGATAATCTCTGCGGCTTCAATTTTCTTCCTTTCCTTTCGTTCAACATCCTCACGTTTCCTAGATTTCCACTTGAGGATCCATATACATTCCAAGTTTTCCCAATCTTTTAAAAACCCTTCATTACTGTCCTTTCTTCATCCACCATCCATATTAACAATAATTACTTCATTTTCCGGATTTCCATTAACCCCAAACCCTACTTTGAATCCCATTTTCTCGCAACTTTGATTTCACCAAGCACTCTGAAACCCTTTCACTAGTTTCTACAGATTCCATTTTATTGCTAATCAGTTACCCATCAACTGAAAACGTCAGCTATTCTCCATATTCTATCCATGACCCATTTTGTTCCCTTGCATCCAAAATCTTCTCATTGTGCCATTCATAAAGATTATAAGATCTCATCACACAATTATAATTATGTTCACACCACTTTGTATTTGTGATATTCAATTTTGAGGAAATTATACGAATGTCTTAAGTTCACAAAGTTTTGGGAGTAAACTTAAAAACCATTTTGCTAACTATTATGTTCTGGGAACTGACATTTAGGCACGAAAATTTCGAAAGTTCAGTCAGTGCTTTTCAGAAGAAGTTCAAGCTAACGTGGGAATTCAAAGACAAAAGGTTGGGAGTGACCTTACCTTATCTTTATGACCCTTATTATGATGACCCTTGGAGCCATAGTGGTGACCTTTCTTTCCCTTTTTGCCCTTGTGTTCGTCACCATAGTATTTGTGTTTGTCCTCGTGGCCTTTGTAATGTTTGCCGCCTTTGTCATGGTAACCCTGATAAAGAGAGATTTTTAATGTATTTCAAATCCTTTCAGAAAATGGGGTTTCTTACAAGATATGAAAATATAGATGCAAAGAAGAGTATTAAAATTCAGGAATTTAGTTTTATGAATCCTAAATATATTACGTATTAGTTTATCTTAGATGTTTCTAAAACCCTCGTATTATGCTAATAAATATTTTAATCTTGTTTTGATTTGAGAAAAATCCACAAATGAGTCCCTAACAGAGACGTATCATTTAAAAAAATTTCCAAGTCTAACCAAAAATCAGCAGTTTAAAGGTTTGAAAGCCACTCATGAATGGCAGAGGCAAGGGACAGTGACATTGCCCATACAAGCAGGACAATGCCTAGGCACTGACCATATATATACATATAATCAGCTCCTAAGCCCCCTCTCCACCCAAGCTAGTAGTGAAATATCTATTGAATAAGGGGCAATAAGAATTCCACATTTTTCATAAGTACATGTAAAAAAAAGTAGTTTAGATATTTGGTTAGGAATAAGACGAGAAGTAAGATTTGTATATTAAGATTAATAGAGAATACTATATTTATTTACGATGACTGTTCTTTCTCTATCTATCTCATACTTGCTTAATAACATAGGATAAAAGGTAGACTTTCTCTCTCTCTCTTTTTTTTTTTAATTTCTTTTCCCTTTGAGAGACCATGCCATACAAAGAGCCCTTATACTTCTAAACAAGGACAATAAGTAACGAGAATATCTTGCCTCGCAATATACTCACTTTCTTATGATCCTTGCCGTAGTCTCCATGGTGCTTCTTCTTGTGCCCCTTCTCCGCCTTGTGTCCCTTTTCCCCTTTGTAGCTCTCCTTGTCGTGGTATCCACTTTTGTGTCCTTTGTGCCCTTTGTGATGCTTCCCATATCCTTTGCCGTGACCTGGGGAAGGGGAGGGTTTGTGAAAAGGCTTCTGACGCAGTCAAGTGTGAACAAAACTAGCAGGAGCTTCCTTTGTTTAACACGGATTGCTTTATTGGAATAGTACTGCTTATTCAGTAGTTGCTGTTATCCACCTCAATTAATGTGAAATTAAGAATCTGTCACTCTTAACAAATCTTGAGCAAATTATTGTTGTTTTGCAATTGTGTGAGGCTGAAATTCTGTGAAACATGAACCATTAATGAACTATGTACAGTAGCATCTTTTGTCAATTTAGTAATTTCCTAAGAAAAGAAAAATAGTGATCTATCTATATCTATAAATAATTTACACGTGTATACACGCAGTTATAGGGATGGCGATGACTTTGGATGGTGAATTTCAGAGAAGTAGTCATAAGGGCTATGTAGTGTCATATTTATCAGTAAATTGATATAATGATAAACTCAACTCGTGTTTACATCCTGAATATCTGAAAACGCTAATTTCGTCTCATATTTACTTCACTAGTAAATAGAATTATAAAATCATCACTTATATACTTAATAAATCAATAAAACTTGCATAACATATTTAAAAGCAAAAAAAAAAAAAAAAAAAAAAAAAGATTAAATCAGTACAGTGATGGATAAAGCTCGAAAATTCGTCACTGACGTGTTAGCACTAGTGAATTCATTGTTCTCAGATTTAAGGTCTAGAGTCCATGTATGAACTGCAAACAGTAACTGCACTCTCAGTTATCTATTGTTACTCAATCGATAAAATCATGTCAAGGTTTCCTGAACATCACTCTTTGGTATTATTCTAAGAGCATGATAAGCCCTATTGTAAACTTTTAGCATGTCTGGCATAGGATAACCTCCCCAGGAAACTATGACATTAAATGTATTGTAAGTTACTCTGGAAAGCCCAAAGATATAGTTGCGTCAGACAGGCCCCTTTGGAGAACATTGTAATATATATCTTAAAATTCTAAATCCTCCATTGATGAACAATGCTTCTTATACCTAGGTTAATGGCATCATTAACTGAAAGTTTTAATGGCGGTATGATA
>NC_090729.1:159092728-159097728 GCF_036898095.1 Palaemon carinicauda | reverse complement strand
TATACCACATTTGCCCAGATGTTTAAGAGGAGTCGGCTGATAAGACTAAACAAGACATTTTGATTTCTATATATCCTTTTAACACTGAAGAATCATCGACATAATTAAAAAGTATAAATACTCCATTTGTATCTACATGTCTGAGGCCTTTGTCCTGCATTGGACTAGAAACGGCTACACTTGTTGTTGTTGTTGTTGTTGTATCTACTTTATTTCTACGGGGGACATGCCTAAAAGACCCACGATCATTGCTCCTTCCCTTGCTCCTAACATCAGACAAAGACACTATCCCGAGAACTTAGTATTGCTCCATAGTACAGAAAGTAGTAGCATTATTTACCTGAGGCTGACGCTTGGAGATCGGAGGCTGCAACTACTGAGATCTGCTGGCTCTCTGCAGGCACCGCTAGCGACGTGTCTCCCAGGATCCAGGGGTTCTCAGTCAAACCTTTGATTTCTTCTGGTTCCCTCTTGTCAGATCCGGATACACATGCTGCAGCTGCCACCACTAAGAGGCCAACTGTCACCTGTTGGTGGTAGATGCAGGTGTTTGATTTGATGATATTTGAAATTTTCTATTTAAACTATGTTCCACAAAAATGTAAGGAAAGATGTAAAGATGTATATATAAGTCTACATTTGTTTATTAACACATGTACGCTAAAACCAAACCACATAGCATATGATGTATATGCATGCACGAATGATATCTATATATATATATATATATATATACACATATATATATGTATATATATATGTATATATATATATGTATATAAGTATATATACATAAGTATATATATACATACATATATATAATATATATATGTTTTTATATATATATATATGTATATATATATATATATATATATATATATTGGTATTAAAATATGGAGCCTCAAATAATGTCGAATGCACTCAGCCCGGGAGTCACAGACCAAAGCGGAATTTTTTTCTTAAGGTTTGGCAGACGCACTTACCATGAAACATAATTTTCTTATGGACTGAGATCCTTGGGCATATTAAATTATATGATGAATCTGTGGTACAATATTTGAAAAAAATGAAAGTCACTTGCGTTAGCCACTAAACTCTCACACACACACGTGCTATATATATACAATATATATATATATATATATATATGTGTGTGTGTGTGTGTGTGTCTGTATACAAAAAGTAAATATAAAAACCTTACATGCTACAGTATCTTTACATGTCGACATTTACATGATGTTGTTTATTTGCATTTAAATTGATGTAGTATGTCCTAGAATTTTACTTATTAGTTTGAAATCTGGTTTGATATCATTGCACCTGGGTTAATGCTGAAATAAATAGAATTGATTTAGAGCTTATACACACCCACCCACACACACACACACACACACACACATATATATATATATATATGTGTGTGTGTGTGTGTGTATACAGTATATATACATACAGTATATATATATATATATATATACACTGTATGTATATATATATATATATATATACATATATATATATATATATATGCATATGTATATTAATATATACATACATATGTGGAATTTCAGAATGATTTTCTAAATGCCCAAATACGAGTCATGCATCAATACTTAACTAATGAAGATTTCCTTATTTGATATTTACTTAAACATTTTTGTTTTTCATTCTGTTTTGTAATAAAAAGTAATGAACGAAAGAATATGTTAGAAACCATTGTCACACTAATCATTCCTGAGTCATTGACGCAAGAGCTCAAATGAAAGTCACGCTCGCTATTGAAATTGATTTCACACAAGATTTGCGTTTTGCGACAGACATTGGCTGCTCCGTACAATGTATCTCGGCAAAATGCTGAAAGATGCCAGAAAAGGTCCGCGTAGGGCACAGTTTTCAAATTGAGTTTCGACAGACTAATCCACCTTACATGCCAAGGTGTCAGTCATCTAGTTGGTACCCTGGTGGTGTCAGGTGGCACTTTCCCGCACGGGCCAACTCATTCATCAGTTTGAAGCACTGGGGAACTGTAGAATATGTTTCTTTCTTTGTGTATATGTGTGTGTGTGTTTGGAAAGAAAGCTTACGTTTAGATAAGAATACATTGCTTTGAATATAATTATAGAGTATATTTCTGACTTGCGAACTTCTTGTTTAGAACTTTTTCGCTCAAGATTATTATTTTTTGGGGGGTAGGGGGAGAATTATCTTTTTGTTTTGAAACTGTTGAATACGTTTTTTTTTTTCCCTAGAATACTATCGTGGCTCTTCTGATAAAATTTGCAGTTTTTCCATCAAAATTGTTTTGTCTTTTAGATGCTATTCGTTATTCAGTAACTTTAATCATTCAATTTATATTTTGAGACAGACATACCACTGAAATGTAGAAACCAACTATTATAACTGCAACTAGGAAACACGTATTAAGAATACCCCTTTATTGTTGATTGTATGATTATTTGCTAGGGAAAGTTGGCCATTGAATGAGGTTTATTGTATGAATTAACTTTATTTGTTCATTTAATGTACCGGAGTGCCATGGCTTTTTTATGTTTATTTAGAAATATGGATTTACGTCCCTGGTTGCATGTTTGCATATTGTTCCTTTGTGCATCCATGTTTGTCTCTAGCCCCACTGTTTATTTTGAAGAATTGTTGCGTTTCTAGTTATACTTTATAATTTTTCTAGTAAACGAAACCTTCATGTTACTATTTGCTCTCTGTAGAATTATGCCTCTCTTTGAATATGAATGCGTTTGTCTTTAGGTCCCCTTTGATAAGTGTGCACGGTAGTATGATGTGTGTTTATTTTCTTGTTTTTCCTTCTTGTAAACATCCAGTGACATACTGTTCGTCAGTTTATTTGATTGATTAGAATCTTCACTTCTGGCTGTTCGGATCCTGTGCGTGTTTGCGTCATGATTATGTTTTAGTTCACCTATGGCGTGTTTCCATGAGCGCAGTTATATTCTCTTTATACTCGTTTCGAATCCATGTTTAAGTACACAATCAGGCCCCATTTCATTTATATGTTTATATTTTTGATCATATGTAAGGAGGGTAATTGGCAAAGATAAATAATTCCTTTGTCCCAGAGTAAGAATGTCAGTTTCAGTACTCGCCAGAAATGCCCTATACGTGGCAGGCAACAGGTGGTCTGTGGTAGGGGGCATTCAACTGCTTATCACGTCTGTGAGTCATTTGGTATGATCGCTGATTATGCGGGTACTTCTACATTCCATTTTGCAGTTCAGGGATTTCTGAAGAATTAGTTTTTATGCTCCTCGTTGTTACCATTGGTTTTCTGTCGGTAGCTGCGTCCCGTGACTGCGCAGGCATCCAATACGATATGCTATTTTTAAGTAGAAAAGTGTTGGCTACCTGGCTCTTGTTACTTTTATACTCTTGCTACTGCTACACTGGTTACGTTTTTTCTTCATTTAAATATGGTTGTTTATTTTGAGATTTTTTTTTCCATCTATCTATGACTCGTCAATTGTTCAATTTCACTATGCTAATCTCTTTAATCATGAAATAAATTTGTAAAAACCAAAGCACAGAGAGAGAGAGAGAGAGAGAGAGAGAGAGAGAGAGAGAGAGATGCATTCGCTTGTGTTTTATGTGTTCGTGTCATTGACATCTAAGCCTATGACAGCGATGACTCATACATCTATAGCATTTACAATACACTGTTGCGACAAGCAGGAAAACAAACAAACAAAAACAAAACTCAAGTTTCAACTTACCCATCTTAAGCCGAACATTTTCGTGCCGTCAAATTTACAGCCTACCACAAAGAGATGTTCTTGGTGCAGTAGGTAGGCACCCACTGTGTGTTTCACTTCAGCTATCTCTGTATTTATAGAAGACTATATACCTTCCACCCAAAGGAAAGAAGCCCCATGTTCCCCATCTTCTGAGGCACCATCACTAATGAGGGAGAAATCACGTCCCCGACCGTCCCAAACAGATTTGGGGGATTCTTGGCTTTCGAGACGGATCCGAACCTTTCTCTTCGAGTTGCAAAGGATCGGAACTTTGTTTTGATTTATGCTCTTTTTTTATCCTTTCTCTTCTTGGGGCGATCGATTGTATTTTAAAAATAAATGTTTCTTATATTTTTTTTTTTTTTTTGGCTTACGTGTTTTATGTGTTCAAATTTATGGTGTAAGATTGAATGAAAATAAGGAACCAATTTAATCTGGTCGTTTAGCACGTAGAAGAGTTTAGGTGCCGCATTTTGTCTCACCCACTTAAACGTTGGGGAAAACCTTCGTTAATTTCTATTAAAAAATATATACTTTCTTTTGCCCAGATCAAGTAAGATATTAACAAGCATTACTCTTTTGCTTATGCTTATTTTTGTCTTCGTTCCCTAGGTTATTGATTTTGCTTTTGTAATAAGTAAGCAAATTTTAATTTCATTCTGTTCCTGGCACCTCATTCTGTGACGTCATTGCCGTAAATCGCACCAGATGTCACGCACGATGAAAAATTCTTGAGATAACTTATGAGATTCAGAATGTAAGAAGAAATGCTCAAATTTCGACTAGAGCCATGCGGTATATTTTCCCTAATTCTATTGTACTTCATTCCTGAAATAGGCCAACCAATATTTGCATGTATTGGCTCGAAGGCAGTTGGCAGGCGGTGAAGGTTTCATGAATTCTGTCCGTATAACAAAAGATCGGACAAACTCAGTTTCACGAATCTCGGTTAAAATAATCATTAAACGACCCTCCCAGACAGTCAACACTCTACGGGTATCGAAGGAGTTTTGGAGAAATATAACTGGAACATTTCTTCATTATAAAGTACAAGTGCACATGACTCGTCAAAAACGACGGCTAGATTTTTAGATAAATATGGACACAAACACGCACCTTCTCACCAGCATACGATTACCCACTTTCCCTCCTACCCCAGGGATGGTGAGAGCTAGGATAACCGGAAAGAAATATATACAGTATATATACTGCATTAATATATGCATGCATACTCAC
>NC_090729.1:159080228-159090228 GCF_036898095.1 Palaemon carinicauda | reverse complement strand
GGCTGCTACAAATGTCTTACTTAAAAAAAAAAATTATAATAAAATATTACTCCTTATAGTTGTCTATCTCATGATTTTATTTTAGATATCGAACAATTTTGCAGTTCTTATTCTATAAGATGACAATTAAAACTACAAATGAGCACGATTACTATGTACACTGACATATAAACCTCATATATGTAGATTTTATGAACTGCCTGAATAATCGCACGAGATATAATAGGCTCTGTGAAAAAAATGCTTATTGTATTAGTAGAAAAGTAAAATCTATTTATAGATAATAAAGCAAAAGTTCCTGTATACAGTAATACATACAAATATTACTAAGGAAAACATCTATGATCAAGGAAAAATAGAATGATTCCTCCTCGGAATCAAGAATAACACATTTTTCCCGCTGAGTTTTGCGGCGGTTATTTCATTTTGTTTGTCCAGCTGCAATGGAAAGTTTTGGAAGTTGAGAAGAAAAGGCAAAAATACGATCCTACGAAGGAATGATTGCTTTTCCTTTGTGTAGACTTTGTTCCTTCTCGGAATTTCCGTCTGAAAGCAGATTGTGAACACCATTTACTTTAATTAATTAAAAACAGAATGTGGCTTGCTTCCAGAGGTCATTTATGAATCTCTCTCTCTCTCTCTCTCTCTCTCTCTCTCTCTCTCTCTCTCTCTTGGAACATAAAGTATTGTTGCATTTATTGATGTGAGAAATGTTCCACACAAGAACCTGTTTGAAAAGTTTCCAGAAATAACAGGCTGTGGTGTGAATAAGAGAATTCAAAGGGGAAAACATCCTTAAAACTTGGTTTCCATTCGCCTGGAAAAATCGGCGCATTGTGTTTCAGGGATTCATTTTGGCATGGACACAGTAACGTCGAGCAAAATGGAGCTATGCTTTTCAGAATGTGAACAGGTTTCACGTTTGCACAATATACACCCACACATATCAGTTGATGAAATGGAAACCACTGGTATTATTATTTCTGGGGGCTGCAAAGTGGGCCTTTTTGCTAAAAAGAAATAAATTCATTCATTGATTTATTCAGACATTTAGAAATTAGAGTGTAATGATCAATTTACAATGTATATGTATTAAAAATATAACACCAGTGGATTTTGAAAGAAAACGTTTTAGTTACTTGACTTTGATTAGAAAGGATTTCCTTAAGCTGAGCGGAAACTGTTTCATTTCCTTGGGTGTTAATTAGCCATTTACTCTTCTATACTGCATATGTAAGTGAAAAGACATCTATATATCAATAGAAACGAAACGCTTTCGGTTCTCAAACACATTAATGGCTACAGGCGCAATAAAATTAGTTCCATTACAGTGACGAGGCCCTGGATTGAGAAAATGGGCCACGAATACATTCTTACATGACAAAGACGGTGTAAAGAAGAAGAGAGAAGGATAAGGGGAAAAATTAACGGACATTTGAAAAATTTCGCAGTTCTTCCACTGAAAAAAAGCAAGTAGGAGGTAAAAAGTTGAAGTTGGCTAGGCTCTCTATGAGACATAGAGCTTATGACTACAATTCAATAAATGTATGACTCACTGATGTTTTATGATATAGATTTCAAGAAATGTTGACCTTAAGAAGCCAACGAGTTATCAGTTCTCAAAATCCTATGTATTAATTAATCATATCTCCAATAAGAAAATTTATTAGTTCCAAATCTTTAGGTTTTAAAGACACGAAAATATCAAAGTATTTCAACAAGTCATAGTAAAGTTTTGGTAGCAACAATTATTTGAAGGATTTTAAATTTTAGAAATAACAAGTCTAGTCAGCAAGATTTAATGGGAACCTTATGACATAATATAAGATAACTTGAAATACGCTAAAACTAAATGAAACTAATGCAGTATTGATATAAGTGTTACTATGTCTGAGATACTATTGAAGGTCAAATATCAGATGAATTATGAAAATTTAGATGTAAATTTTGTGTAATGAACTGGTTGGGAACTTTTTAATTGGGGCATTACAAAATTAATGCTTCTATTCTGATTGTGATATTGCAATTTTAATTCCTATAAGTGATGAGTCCGCGTATCGAAATAGTTTATGATTATCAGTAAAGGTTTATTAGTCCCTAGAATTTTATATTTGAATGAAAAAATAACGACTTAACGAAGCTATTCTCACTAAGCATCACAAGTAACAAATGTTATACTATATCATA
The DNA here is from genome assembly GCF_036898095.1 of Palaemon carinicauda. Taxonomy (NCBI): domain Eukaryota; kingdom Metazoa; phylum Arthropoda; class Malacostraca; order Decapoda; family Palaemonidae; genus Palaemon; species Palaemon carinicauda. The sequence goes on along the minus strand of NC_090729.1, from coordinate 159,088,041 downwards.
AAATGAAACTGTTGAACACCAACAATGACATGATTACATAGACAATGAAGAGAGAGAGAGAGAGAGAGAGAGAGAGAGAGAGAGAGAGAGCCTTACCTTATTGCCTTATTGCCTTATTTTATGTTTGGGTTCCCCCATGTCCCTCAGTGTGAGGCACCTCGTATATCCACCAGAGAGTTGCTAATGCATCTTCCGGTGTATTTTGCATCTTCCAGTCTTGGATGGTCTGGGATGCATCTTAGGTATTTATCGAGCTTATTCTTAAACACATCTACGCTCACTCCTGATATGTTTCTTAGATGAGCTGGCAGCGCATTAAATAGTCGCTGCATTATCGATGCTGGTGCGTAGTGGATTAATGTCCTGTGCGCCTTCCTTAGTTTCCCTGGTATATATTTTGGCACTATTAATATATCTCGGCTTGCTCTTTCTGATATTTTTAGCTCCATGATGTTTTCAGTAATTCCTTCTATTTGCTTCCATGCTTGCATTATCATGTAGCGTTCTCTTCTGCTTTCTAGACTGTATAGTTTTAAAAATTGCAGTCTTTCCCAGTAGTCAAGGCCCTTAACAACTTCTCTTCTAGCAGTATAGGACCTTTGTACACTCTCTATTTGTGCAATATCCTTTTGGAAGTGTGGGTACCATATCACATTGCAGTACTCGAGTGTACTACGTACATAGAGAGAGAGAGAGAGAGAGAGAGAGAGAGAGAGAGAGAGAGAGAGAGAGAGAGAGAGAGCGATTCAACATAAATTAATTTCGAAGAAAGATTTTATATGGCTCTATGGGTTGTGGTGGCCGATGTGGTAACGTCCCGCATGGGCGAACATCAGACTGGGGTTTAAGTCCCGCTCAAACTCGTTAGTTCTTTTGTTCGCTGCAACCTCACTATCCATGTGAGCTAAGGATGGAGGGTTAGGGGAAGCCTATACGTCCATCTGCAGAATTATCAGCAGCCATTGCCTGGCCCTCCTTGGTCCTAACTAGGGTGGAGAGGGGGCTTGGGCACTGATCATATGTATTTATGGTCAGTCTTCAGGGCATTGTCATACCCGATACGGCAATGTCACTGTCCCTTGCCTCTGCCATTCATGAACGGCCTTTAAACCTTTTAAACGTAAATCTCAGTGTTAAACATTTGCGATATTAAAAAGCATGCATTGTGAAATGCCTTTGTTAAATAATAGAAAAGAAAAGGAAAAAGAAATAGAATTGACAAAAACTATAAAGAAGTGTTTTTTTCTTTAGTTTTCTTTAGCAGCACCCAGGAACAGTTAATTAAAGTGAGAGAACATATTACGGAGATATTTTTATTTATTTAAGAAGACTGACAAGGTAAATCATCTCATAGTAGAACATTACTTCTAGGAATATGATGTTGAACTAAAAGGAAATTACCATGACTTAAGACTTCCTATAAAGTTAATGAAACAATGTTTTAACAGATTGTGTCCAAATGCTGAGTAGTCACTTTTTTACACTTCATGAAAATTTTAACAAATTGCTACTTGCCGTATATTGGAAAACCTTTGCTGATCGTAGAATTACGGGTTTTTTTAGTTGTTTCTGTGTGAGTTGATTGAAATTAAAAACACAAGAGGTGATCTCTTTGCCACACCGGATTGAAAGGGAATCTGAAAGACAACGTTAGAAGAAATTTCCAAAAGGAAGAAAAAGAATCATAGCAATTACATGATACACGAAATCAGAAAGGAAAAGTATTGCAGCAACTTTCATGAACAAAGGAAAAATTTTAGACAAGACAAAATTTTGGAACTTGCCAGTGGAAAGGGAGAGGGTATTGTGATAACTCTACACCCATAATGTAGTAGAAGACACAATCATAAAACTCGTCACAGTCAAAGAAGAGATCATAAATCAATATATGTAAACTCACATAGGGGAAATGAAATGGTTCATCTGACCATTTTCAAAGTGGAGAAAAATCCTGCAAGTGCCATGTAGAATATAATAGCTCGTTCACGAAATGACCAATTGTCTGGTCCAAATCGAAGTAAGATAGTGCACTGTGTGGTGTTCTTGTGTCTGCTAATAAGACGGACAATAAACAACTTCTGTCACTGTTAAACAGTGAGGGAGATTTCATTTGTTCAGGATTTGAATGAGTTTCATGTGTACGCACAAAGAACAAAAATTTCGGGTTTCATGATAAAAGTGAAACACGTTTTATTACAAAGTATACTTTTTTTTATACTAAAGAGGAAAAATGGGGAAATTACAAAAAAAAAAAAAAAATAGATAAATAAATAAAACCCGAGGAACGTAATTTACATTTAACTTAAAGGAATGGAGCGTAGTTCCTACTTTTTTCATGATAAATATTTTTTCTCTGTTTCTTAATTATGTTTGCAAGTTCTTATAGCTTTTTTTTTTTATTTATATACCACTTTTAAAAGTTATAATACTGAAAAATTAAAGGTATTCCCAAACATGGTAAACTGAAAATTCGCCTCGATTTAGAAGCTCCGTTTCTAAAGATTTCTAAAACTGTCAACAGCTAGGGTTAATATGCAGTACAAGTCTTCGATTCGTTAAAAAAAAACGAGTTTTCCCATACGGTTATTCTACAATAGTGTAAGAAATAATCAAAATTTACCTTCCTAAAAACTTTGGAAAAACTCTTCATATATTTTGGAGAAAAATTAGTTTAAACTAACTCTTTGTGTGGACGCTTCTAGTTACTTTTACTTTACTTTTTATCATTATATCTTGTTCTCCATTTATATTTCCACACGTGTTCTTGCTCAATAAAATGTCCTCATCGGTATTACAAAATGGGAAACAAAGTAATGTACCTTATAATATCCTCTCTCTCTCTCTCTCTCTCTCTCTCTCTCTCTCTCTCTCTCTCTCCCTCTCTCTCTCTCTCTCTCTCTCTCTCTCTCTCTCTGTGGTTGAATGCGAAGGGCAATTGCTGTTGTTGTCAGTTAAGGAAATATTGCAGATGAAACTCTATTCAGAAAACCAAGTTCTCAGAAAGGATAAGAGTATTTCATACGCTGAAGAGATGATATGATCCTCCTGCTGGTGTAAAGATTGAAAAGTATAAAATGCTAAAACGTATCGAATGAGCCAGTCAAGTGAAAAAATTACGAACATTCGGCAACTCGAATGTTTTTGCTTTTATCGACCAACTGCTTGAGAAGACTTTAAAAGGGCGAGGGGGAAGATTCAGCTTCCGTTGTTGGATGCTCAGGATCGTAAAACATTTTCTATTTTTGTTTTAGGATAGATAGAATATATTTAGGGAAAAGATGGGAAGATTCATGGGATCTTTCGACTAAATTTTTTTCAGGATGTTTGTTGGATCTTTGAACTTGCCCTAAACAGATGATCTTCCATAATAATCTCTCCCCATAATATTTTGGAGAGGAAGATTGTTGGTGTCCTGTTTAGAATATGCATTTGGAACTTTCCTCACTCTCACTCTTTAAGTTTAGTTCTTTAATGTAGACAGAGAAAATTCCATTCGTTTTAGAACTTTTCATAATGTTTTGTTCAATTTTTTTTCTAACATGTGTAATGGATAGAACAAGTAGTAAATTCAATTATAAAAGCTGACTTGCGAAACAAATTCAATATTCTTTTTCTTTTTTTATAAAGTTTCTTCAGATATTTTTACAGTACTTCTTTTCAATCAACTGAATCAACGGAAACAAGGAACTATGTATTACATTATCCCCAAACCTTCCCTTTGCTAATTACTGTATCTCACAATGTCGAGTTCATTAAGTTACAGATCCTCAGACATTAATTATTCAAACCTTCAATAATAAGAAGAGTTGAAATTGCCTTAATTAAAAACTTTGGATTTCTGGGATAATTACCACTTAGAATCTGTTACTACTTGCCAATTATTCTGTCAAAACCTGGAACAAGTTAACTTCCACCTTCTAATTGTCAAGCCTCCTTACTTTTACTTCGTAGTTGAACAGCAGAGTTTGCCCTCTAGTTAGCATCGAATCACTTTTCCGGTGCCAGCGCTGGGTAATTTGGCCCAAATCTATAAATTTATCGAATCCTTAAGTTCAAGAGTCATATCACTTACGTCACTTGTTAAAAAATATACAGTATGCTTATTCTCATATTCTAAAGAGACTGGAGAGTAAGATGGATGAAAAGCTGAGAGAAGAACAAGTAGGATTTAGAATAGGTAGTAGTTGAACTGACCAAATTTCATTTTGAGACATGTACAGCAATGCGTAGAATATAGAAATCCCCTTTCGATGGCATTTGTAGACTATGAAAAAGCCTTTGGTAGTGTGCACCTGCCAATTTTGTGGAGAGTCCTGCGTTATGGAATTTCTATGAAATATGTAAATTTGATTAAGATTGTTCATGAGCATAGCAAGTACAAAGTTAATGTTAATGGAGTCTTATCAAATGAATTTCCAGTGAACATTGGAGTTCTCCAAGGGAATGTGTTGTCACCTATGTTTTATATCCTCCTCATGGATTTTGTAATGCGTAAAACAGTCAGAGATGGTGGAGAAGCATTTGACTGGATTGGTGATAGGAATTTAGCAGACCTAGAGTATGCTGATGATGCTGTCCTTGTTAGCAGAACACCACAGGATTTACAATGCTTGCTCACCAGAATGCATGAAATGTCACACGAGGTTAGGCTGAAGATAAATAGAAGAAAAACAGAGATGATGAGAATGGAGTATGCAATGGAAGATGAAATATCATTGGCAGGAGAAAGGATTAATGAGGTAGAATCATTTAAGTATTTAAGAACTATAATCTCCAATACAGGGTCTTTAGCACTAGAGTTTACTGAGAGATTGAAAAAAGCACATCAGACAATAGTGAAATTTGGACTATATATCAGTTTAGTGAGATCGGTGTTCTCTATGGACATGAGTCATGGTATGACAATTAAACAATCTCCAATAGACAACCAGATTTAAGAACAAAGCCCTCAGAAGGATATTGGGAGTGGAATGGCAGGACAGGATTAAAAATGATACTATAAGAGAGATTACTCGAGTGCCATATGTGGATGAGATTATGATGAGGGGTAGATGGAGATGATTTGGGCATGCTCTTCGCACTCCCCAAGAGATACTAGTTCACCAAACATTCAGCTGGGATCAACAAAGCACTGGAAGAGTTGGAAGACCCAGCCCTACGTAGCTGAGGACTATGAAGCGCGAAGTAGGAAATGATGAATTGAGAAGTATTGAATTAAAAACTCAAGATAGAGACGACTGGCGAAATCTAACCGAGGCCCTTAGCGTCAATAGGAGTAGGAGGAGATGATGATGATGACGATGATGATGATGATGATGATGATTATTATTATTATTATTATTATTATTATTATTATTATTATTATTATTATTATTAGCCACCTTTTCAAATGGGATGAAGTCGTACAAATAATTTAAGATAAATATGTTATTACCCTTTGTATCTACCCTCGTATTATGACTTCTGCTTCATTGAAACCACTCGGCTGGTTACTATATATATATATATATATATATATATATATATATATATATATATATATATATATATATATATATATATAAATATGTGTATATATACATATATGTATATATATATATATATATATATATATATATATATATATATATATATAAATATGTGTATATATATACATATATATATATATATATATATATATATATATATAAATAAATAAATAAATATATATATATATATATATATATATATATATATATATATATATATATATTTCACGTATAGAGTATTATGTGCGTGGTCATTATGGTAGCGTAAGGAGTCCATAATTTGATTTACTCCGATGATAATATATTATATCAGCCTTGTTCGGGTGAATGTATCTTCCCCGAATTAATAGAGCCCACTTTGAGACCGGAGATACGGCTTCTCATTATATCTTGGGTTCTTGAAAGAGCGCTCAGGAGGACCAATTTAGTATCTATTACTCAGTATGTGAGAGCTATTATTCTGTCAAAGCCGATGTCCTTTTTAAGAATTAATCATGAAAGGCAGAGTCTTCTTATCTTCATTGAAAAAAGGTTTCACTTTCCGTCTTGAGTTCATGTCATGCATGTATATGTTGAAAGAAAAACCCAATATAGATTAAAGACAGGAGGTAGAAGATCTTTTATTATTCTGTGAATTGGAAAAACTCAAGCGCAGGTAATTGATGACATGGAATTGAAATAAAACTGAAAGAACGAGTTAAAAAGGAATCTTTTGGTATGAAGTTACAATATCATGACAAGCATATGAAAATCAAAGAGTGATTGATAGATTTAAACCACATACTGGGGAATCAGCAAGTCATCTACAATGTGGTAAGAAAACTTGCTCTTTTGGGTTAAAGTGTCTACAGTACTGCATTTAAAAGTAAATAAACTATTTGAAATAATAGGAGACAGATTTTCCGATTATTTTGTATCCAATATTGTCGAATATGGGGAAATGAAATTTAACTCGTGAAGCATAATGATAATCATCACATACATCACATATACCAAAGGCACTTCCCCCAATTTTGGGGGGTAGCCAACATCAAACAAAACAAAAAGGGGACCTCTACTCTCTACGTTCCTCCAGCCTAACCAGGGACTCAGCCGAGTTCAGCTGGTACTGCTAGGGTGCCACAGCCCTACCTCCCACATTATCCACCACAGATGAAGCTTCATAATGCTGAATCCCCTACTGCTGCTACCTCCGCGGTCATCTAAGGCACCGGAGGAAGCAGCAGGGCCTACCGGAACTGCGTCACAATCGCTCGCCATTCATTCCTATTTCTAGCACGCTCTCTTGCCTCTCTCACATCTATCCTCCTATCACCCAGAGCTTTCTTCACACCATCCATCCACCCAAACCTTGGCCTTCCTCTTGTACTTCTCTCATCAACTCTTGCATTCATCACCTTCTTTAGCAGACAGCCATTTTCCATTCTCTCAACATGGCCAAACCACCTCAACACATTAATTTCCACTCTAGCTGCTAACTCATTTCTTACACCCGTTCTCACCCTCACCACTTCGTTCCTAACCCTATCTACTCGAGATACACCAGCCATACTCCTCAGACACTTCATCTCAAACACATTCAATTTCTGTCTCTCCATCACTTTCATTCCCCACAACTCCGATCCATACATCACAGTTGGTACAATCACTTTCTCATATAGAACTCTCTTTACATTCATGCCCAACCCTCTATTTTTTACTACTCCCTTAACTGCCCCCAACACTTTGCAACCTTCATTCACTCTCTGACGTACATCTGCTTCCACTCCACCATTTGCTGCAACAACAGACCCCAAGTACTTAAACTGATCCATCTCCTCAAGTAACTCTCCATTCAACATGACATTCAACCTTGCACCACCTTCCCTTCTCGTACATCTCATAACCTTACGCTTACCCACATTAACTCTCAACTTCCTTCTCTCACACACCCTTCCAAATTCTGTCACTAGTCGGTCAAGCTTCTCTTCTGTGTCTGCTACCAGTACAGTATCATCCGCAAACAACAACTGATTTACCTCCCATTCATGATCATTCTCGCCTACCAGTTTTAATCCTCGTCCAAGCACTCGAGCATTCACCTCTCTCACCACTCCATCAACATACAAGTTAAACAACCACGGCGACATCACACATCCCTGTCTCAGCCCCACTCTCACCGGAAACCAATCGCTCACTTCATTTCCTATTCTAACACAATAAATGTGAAAGGACAATTGATATATCCTAGACTAAGAGAGTCAGTTGAAAATGTGATAATATTCATACGCTTCATAATTACCCCA
>NC_090729.1:159072728-159075228 GCF_036898095.1 Palaemon carinicauda | reverse complement strand
CTTTGCCAAAAGGCCTCCAGCCCATGCTCGTCACCCTTACACATCGTTCTGAAGAAAGACGGCTCCCTCCGTCCGTGCGGGGATTACAGGCGCCTAAACATGCAAACAGAACCGGATCACTACCCCCTACCAAACATTGCCGATGTAACCTCCTACCTGCACAAAGCGAAGGTTTTCTCTACGCTCGACCTCTTGAAGGGGTATTATCAGGTGCCTATGAACCCAGAAGACATCCCCAAGACCGCCATTACCACTCCGTTTGGCACATACACCTTCAATTACTCCTGTTTTGGCCTTCGTAATGCTGGGGCAACGTTTCAACGTCTCATGGATGGCATCTTAGGGGACCTCCCTTTCTGTGTATGTTATGTGGACGACATACTTGTGTTCTCCTCCTCGAAAGAGGAACACCTCCGTCACCTGCGTATCATGCTCGACCGCCTGCAACAAAACGGCCTTGTAGTCCGGTACGACAAGTGTACCTTTGGCGCCAACGAAGTGTCGTTCCTAGGGCACCGTATCACTCCTGAAGGAGTCCCTCCCCTCCCTGAGAAAGTAGCAGCCGTTCAGAATTTCCCCTCGCCCTCGACCGTCAAAGCTCTGCAGGAATTCTTGGGCATGATCAACTATTATCACCGTTTTCTGCCAGCCATTGCCACCACTTTTGCTCCCCTCTACGCCTCCCTCAAGGGCAAGCCAAAGGACCTGAAGTGGGGTCCCCTTCAAGAAGCAGCCTTCTGCAATGCAAAAAAGGCCCTATCAACTGCTGCGGCTTTCACTTTTCCTATCCCACACGCCCCTCTCCTTCTCACCACCGATGCCAGCGACGTCGCTATTGGTGCAGTACTCGAGCAGGTGGTCAAAGGCTCGCCCTGCCCATTGGCCTTCTTCAGCAGAAAACTGTCCAAGGCAGAATCGGGTTATTCTACCTTTGATCGAGAATTGCTGGCGTTGCACTTGGCTGTCCGTCACTTTCGCCATTTCTTAGAAGGTACGCCCTTCGTCATTCGCACAGACCACATGCCTCTGGTGCACGCCTTCACTCGACAGTCTGACGCCTGGTCCGACCGTCAACGCCGACATCTCTCCGCCGTGGTTGAATATAATTGCACCCTCCAATACGTCCCTGGGAAAAAGAATCCCGTTGCCGATGCCCTGTCAAGAAACACGTTGGCTGCCGTTCAACTGGGATTGGATTACAACGCCCTGGCTGAAGCCCAACGACAGGATCCAGAGTATCAAGCTTGTAGGACATCCTGCACGTCCCTCCGTTGGGAGGATTTTCCCCTCGAAGACTCCAACACCACCCTCCTCTGTGACGTCAGTACTGGTAGACCGCGACCTTGGACTCCTGCTCCCATGCGCCGACAGGTGTTTGATTTCATCCACGGCCTTTCACATCCCTCGTGCCATTCTACTGCACAGTTGCTGAAGGTAAAGTTCATTTGGCACGGCATTTCTAAGGATGCTAAGGATTGGGTCCGTGCCTGTACTTCTTGCCAAACTTCCAAAGTACATCGACACACGGATTCAGGAGTGGGCACCTTTCCTCAACCTCAGCGTCGTTTCGCACACATTCACGTCGACGTTGTAGGCCCCCTACCCACATCACAAGGACATCGTTACCTGTTTACTGTCATCGACCGCTCCACTCGTTGGCCTGAAGCCATTCCCATGGAAACTGCAACGTCCGCCTCATGTACATCTGCCTTACTCTCTGGATGGATTTCAAGATTCGGTATCCCTGAGCATATTACTTCTGACAGGGGAACCACTTTCACCTCTCAATTATGGACGTCATTAGCGAATCTCCTGGGCATCACCCTACATCAGACAACGGCCTACAACCCCGCTGCCAATGGAATGGTTGAACGTTTTCATCGCACCCTCAAAGCAGCTTTGATGTCCCGCTGCAAGGATTGCAACTGGTTTACTCAGCTTCCCTGGGTCCTCCTTGGACTAAGGACCACTCCTAAAGACGCCCTCGACGTCTCGGCTGCCGAAATGGTGTATGGCGACCCGTTGGCCGAATTTTTTCCTTCTACAACCTCCTCCGACGATCTCCAGCGCATACGTAACGTCATGGGAAAATTTACTCCGTGCCGCCCGACTTACAAGCCCCCAGCGAAGCATCACATACCAACGGACTTGCACTCTGCAACGCACATCTTCCTGCGCAACGACACCAGCAAGCCACCACTAACACCCCCTTACACGGGCCCTTTCCTTGTGATCCGACGCAGTCCGAAAGCATTCCTCCTAAACATTCGGGGCAAAGAAGACTAGGTCTCCATTGATCGTCTAAAACCTGCTTATCTTCTGCCAGATGACCTGCCTACAGTTCGCCTCTCTGGATCAGGGCTCCCTATTTAACATGTACAGTATGTCATTTTTAGGGGGGGGGAGCCATGTACCAACCGTGTTTCACACAATTGTACATAATTCCTTTTGTATATATTATGCTTGTATCTTCGCTCTTCCCTCGCACTAAACGAACATG
>NC_090729.1:159055228-159067728 GCF_036898095.1 Palaemon carinicauda | reverse complement strand
GGGGCTTGTTTTTTAAACATCCCGCCACATTATTTTGGCGCCCGAACAGGGACTGCTGAGGCGGGACTGATAGCTGGACTCTTTGACGAAGGACTGATAGGATACGAATTTAGAATTAAGGTTGAAGAAAAATGGAAGGTAAATACAAGGCTTTGGAGGAGGAATTGCGGCTGAGTAAGGAGCGTGAGGAGAAATTGTTGGAAGAGAATAAGTGGTTAAGGTGTGAGAATGAGGAGATGCATAGGAAACTGAGGGAAATTCAGGGAACTGTAAAGAGAGTGGAAGAGGGTGTTGAGATGAGGATGCGAGAGAATGAAGAACGAATGGAGAAACGAATGGAAGATATGATGGGGCAAGTCATGGGGATGATGAAAACTATAATGGGTGAAGGGGCAGTCGGAGGAGTGTCCTCAGCTTCGGGTAATGGGTTGGTAGTGGAAGAGAAGGTTAAGGTAGGTGATAATGGGAAAGGAAGTGATAGTGATAGTAGTAATAGTGATGGTGATATTGAAAATAAGGGAATTAGGCATAGTAAGGATGAACAGAAAGGTGAGAGGACAGATGAAAGGAAAGGTAAAAGTGATGTGAAGAAAGAGAAGAAAAAGTATCAGGCTGATAGCAAGGACGATCGTGAATGGGTGAAAGTGGTAAGTAAGAAAAAGGGTAAGAAGGGAATGGTTATTGATAGGAATTTAAGTGTGGAAGTGGATTCATTATATTCGAATGAGGAAGAAGGTAACAAGGGAGTAGACAGTGATGATAGCAGTGAGAATGAACGTGATGTGTGTAAGACTGTGTTTATGAGAGAGGTACCTCGGTGTGAAAGGTTCAATGAGCATAGCAGTAGGGATGTAAATGATTTTTTCAAGGAGTATGAGAGGTATTGTCAGGATAAGTATGGAGATAGTAAAAGAGTTTGGGCTAGGGAGTTAGGAGAATATTTGACTGGGTATTTGTTGACGATGTATGGAGTGATAATGAGTGTAGGGGACGTTGATTATGAAAGTGTGAAAAAGAGAATAATTGAGCAGGTAAAACGTATGAAAGGGATTGTTAAGTATAAGCGTAAAAATGATTTTGATGAAGCACGGATGAATGCAGGAGAAGCGATATCAATGTACGTATGTAGGTTGGAAACGTTAGCTAGGAAGAAGTATGGGGATGAAGGCATAAATGAGAATAAGGAGTTAATGAAGAAGTTTTTGGCTACTGTTCCCTAGAATGTTGCCGAGTTTGTTAATTTGAAACGGAAGGAGAAAATGAGGTGGACGAAAGAAAGATTGACATGGGATGATATTTTAGAGATAGTTGAGGATTACGAGTTGGATAGATGTATGAAAGAAAGTAAATCTGTGAGTGTAAGAACTGGAATGGAGGAAAGTGTGCCAGAATTTGTTAGTTTTAGAGATGCTGTTATGAGAGGACCGATGAGGGTAGCTGATAGTGTAGTAGATAGGAGTGTTAGGGCGAGTAATGTGGGAATACCTGTAAGGACAAATGAAGGGTTTAGGCAAGGGAATCAGGTTTGGAGGGATAGGAGTGCTAGTGCGCCGCAAGATAGGTCAGGTAGTTGTATCCGTGAAGAGAAGTGTTATAGATGTGGGAAAGTAGGACATAAGAAGAATGAATGTAGATGGGCTCTAGGTGCTTGTTTTGGATGTGGTGAGGTAGGGCATAGAATTAGTGAGTGCAAGAAAGAGAAAGGGATAAAATGTTATCGGTGTGGTATGACTGGGCACATAGCGAGTGGATGTCGGAGTAATCGTACAAATGTGATTTGCGGTAATTGTGGTAAGGATGGTCATTATGCTAGAATGTGCAAGGAGCCACGGGGTAAGTGTACTGAATGTGGTGCAGATGGGCATGTAGCTAGGTTATGTAGGAAGAAGGGAGTAAGTCAGCCAGGATATTCGGGAAACTAGAGTGTAAGAGGGTTCAGCTGGGTGAGTCCTCCTATGTGTGTGGAAGGAATAGGATCAATGGTTGTGAGAATGGGATGAATAATTGGTTGGAAATGAGCAAGTATGAATCTAGTATGCATGAAAAGTTAGGGCTGGAAAATAAACAATTAGTGTTAGTTGAATATAGGAAAAAGAGGCGTTTGAAAGTTTTAAGTAAGGATGAAAAAAGGGAAAATTTTATAAGTAAAAGTGAGAATAGAAATAAGTATGACAAGGGTATAAATGTGCAAGTGTGTATGGAAGATAAATGTGTTAATACAGGTGAATCATGGCTGAGTATGAATGATACCTATAGTGTGTGTGGCTTTTCCTTAGGTGATGTAAAAGAAAGGATGACGAATGCGAGAGTAAGAGATAGGGGAATGATTAGTAGCATGAATGAATCTTTTACTAAAGTTGAGAATGTTTTTGATGAAATGGATGAACTGTTTAAAGAAATGAGTGTAATTATAGGGCCAGACGAGAACGAGGTAGATGGGATTGTACATGATATATTAGATGATAGGGATTTAGATAAGAATAGTGTTAATGTAGCGAATGATTGTGATAAGGAAGAAACGAATGAGAGAGTGTATGGAGGCCCAGTTACTCGGAGTAGAGGTCCCGTTCCCGACTGCGACTGGGTTATGAAAAAAATAATGTAAGTGTTGTGTGAGAAGGATTTGGCAAAGTAAGGGGGGAGGAATGTGGAGGATTTATTTTTTGTTTTATTTTATTTTTGGTTTTTGCCAAATCCTGAGAGAGAGAGAGAGAGAGAGAGAGAGAGAGAGAGAGAGAGAGAGAGAGAGAGAGAGAGAGAGAGAGAGAGATATTGTGTTAGCTAGCGAAAGTAGTTAGGTTAACGATCGTTTGTGGTGAGAAAGACTGTTGGTACAAATGAGATTGTTTGTTTACATTTTTAGTAAGGTTACGACAGTGGTGAATGTTTCGGAGCGAATGCTTTTTTTATTTGACTGCAGCATAAGGCAGTTTTGTGAGAGCTGGATTATATATATATTTTTCGACCAGCGTGGAAGTGTTTTTTTTATTTTCAAAGCTGCGATTCCTCCTTTGGAGAGATTAAATTGATATGAATGACGATCTTTAGTTGCTGACCTGGCCTGTAATCGATTATACTTAGACTGCTCTTGTGGATTGACCGACTGTAGATGACCTGGATTGTGTTCAAGAACCGGATTTGATTGTGCTTTTTGTATTTCGATTGACGACGATGATGATGATTTTGATGATGATGATGATGAGGATAACGCGCACAACCCAAACCAACTAGTACACATACTCTATCCTAATATTTAACAGTGATAAGGTTGCTGCAGAGTTGTGGGTTTGGGCTTTTAATGACTGTTGGCCCTTGTGTGGAAAAAGTGGTCCACACATAATCAAATATTGGTGTTGGTGTGACGTTTAATTTTAAGTTTATTAGGGTTTTTTGGTTTATATGATTGGTGTTTTGGTTATTATATATATAGTATTAAGTTTTGATTTGTTTTAAGTGTTTATTTTGATTGCGGATAGTTTATGATTTATTTTAGTTCAAGAAATATAGTTTTAAGGATATGTTTGGTTTCAATTTCGTCCTTTTTGTCTAAGAGTCTGGTTGTAGATTACGTAAGGGGAAAGTTTGTTTTGTGGAGACCATTGTCAGTAAGTGTGATTCAGGGTGTGGGGCTTGTTTTTTAAACATCCCGCCACATTATTTTGGCGCCCGAACAGGGACTGCTGAGGCGGGACTGATAGCTGGACTCTTTGACGAAGGACTGATAGGATACGAATTTAGAATTAAGGTTGAAGAAAAATGGAAGGTAAATACAAGGCTTTGGAGGAGGAATTGCGGCTGAGTAAGGAGCGTGAGGAGAAATTGTTGGAAGAGAATAAGTGGTTAAGGTGTGAGAATGAGGAGATGCATAGGAAACTGAGGGAAATTCAGGGAACTGTAAAGAGAGTGGAAGAGGGTGTTGAGATGAGGATGCGAGAGAATGAAGAACGAATGGAGAAACGAATGGAAGATATGATGGGGCAAGTCATGGGGATGATGAAAACTATAATGGGTGAAGGGGCAGTCGGAGGAGTGTCCTCAGCTTCGGGTAATGGGTTGGTAGTGGAAGAGAAGGTTAAGGTAGGTGATAATGGGAAAGGAAGTGATAGTGATAGTAGTAATAGTGATGGTGATATTGAAAATAAGGGAATTAGGCATAGTAAGGATGAACAGAAAGGTGAGAGGACAGATGAAAGGAAAGGTAAAAGTGATGTGAAGAAAGAGAAGAAAAAGTATCAGGCTGATAGTAAGGACGATCGTGAATGGGTGAAAGTGGTAAGTAAGAAAAAGGGTAAGAAGGGAATGGTTAAGGATAGGAATTTAAGTGTGGAAGTGGATTCATTATATTTGAATGAGGAAGAAGGTAACAAGGGAGTAGACAGTGATGATAGCAGTGAGAATGAACGTGATGTGTGTAAGACTGTGTTTATGAGAGAGGTACCTCGGTGTGAAAGGTTCAATGAGCATAGCAGTAGGGATGTAAATGATTTTTTCAAGGAGTATGAGAGGTATTGTCAGGATAAGTATGGTGATAGTAAAAGAGTTTGGGCTAGGGAGTTAGGAGAATATTTGACTGGGTATTTGTTGACGATGTATGGAGTGATAATGAGTGTAGGGGACGTTGATTATGAAAGTGTGAAAAAGAGAATAATTGAGCAGGTAAAACGTATGAAAGGGAGTGTTAAGTATAAGCGTAAGAATGATTTTGATGAAGCACGGATGAATGCAGGAGAAGCGATATCAATGTACGTATGTAGGTTGGAAACGTTAGCTAGGAAGAAGTATGGGGATGAAGGCATAAATGAGAATAAGGAGTTAATGAAGAAGTTTTTGGCTACTGTTCCCTAGAATGTTGCCGAGTTTGTTAATTTGAAACGGAAGGAGAAAATGAGGTGGACGAAAGAAAGATTGACATGGGATGATATATTAGAGATAGTTGAGGATTACGAGTTGGATAGATGTATGAAAGAAAGTAAATCTGTGAGTGTAAGAACTGGAATGGAGGAAAGTGTGCCAGAATTTGTTAGTTTTAGAGATGCTGTTATGAGAGGACCGATGAGGGTAGCTGATAGTGTAGTAGATAGGAGTGTTAGGGCGAGTAATGTGGGAATACCTGTAAGGACAAATGAAGGGTTTAGGCAAGGGAATCAGGTTTGGAGGGATAGGAGTGCTAGTGCGCCGCAAGATAGGTCAGGTAGTTGTATCCGTGAAGAGAAGTGTTATAGATGTGGGAAAGTAGGACATAAGAAGAATGAATGTAGATGGGCTCTAGGTGCTTGTTTTGGATGTGGTGAGGTAGGGCATAGAATTAGTGAGTGCAAGAAAGAGAAAGGGATAAAATGTTATCGGTGTGGTATGACTGGGCACATAGCGAGTGGATGTCGGAGTAATCGTACAAATGTGATTTGCGGTAATTGTGGTAAGGATGGTCATTATGCTAGAATGTGCAAGGAGCCACGGGGTAAGTGTACTGAATGTGGTGCAGATGGGCATGTAGCTAGGTTATGTAGGAAGAAGGGAGTAAGTCAGCCAGGATATTTGGGAAACTAGAGTGTAAGAGGGTTCAGCTGGGTGAGTCCTCCTATGTGTGTGGAAGGAATAGGATCAATGGTTGTGAGAATGGGATGAATAATTGGTTGGAAATGAGCAAGTATGAATCTAGTATGCATGAAAAGTTAGGGCTGGAAAATAAACAATTAGTGTTAGTTGATATAGGAAAAAGAGGCGTTTGAAAGTTTTAAGTAAGGATGAAAAAAGGGAAAATTTTATAAGTAAAAGTGAGAATAGAAATAAGTATGACAAGGGTATAAATGTGCAAGTGTGTATGGAAGATAAATGTGTTAATACAGGTGAATCATGGCTGAGTATGAATGATACCTATAGTGTGTGTGGCTTTTCCTTAGGTGATGTAAAAGAAAGGATGACGAATGCGAGAGTAAGAGATAGGGGAATGATTAGTAGCATGAATGAATCTTTTACTAAAGTTGAGAATGTTTTTGATGAAATGGATGAACTGTTTAAAGAAATGAGTGTAATTATAGGGCCAGACGAGAACGAGGTAGATGGGATTGTACATGATATATTAGATGATAGGGATTTAGATAAGAATAGTGTTAATGTAGCGAATGATTGTGATAAGGAAGAAACGAATGAGAGAGTGTATGGAGGCCCAGTTACTCGGAGTAGAGGTCCCGTTCCCGACTGCGACTGGGTTATGAAAAAAATAATGTAAGTGTTGTGTGAGAAGGATTTGGCAAAGTAAGGGGGGAGGAATGTGGAGGATTTATTTTTTGTTTTATTTTATTTTTGGTTTTTGCCAAATCCTGAGAGAGAGAGAGAGAGAGAGAGAGAGAGAGAGAGAGAGAGAGAGAGAGAGAGAGAGAGAGAGAGAGAGAGAGAGAGAGAGATATTGTGTTAGCTAGCGAAAGTAGTTAGGTTAACGATCGTTTGTGGTGAGAAAGACTGTTGGTACAAATGAGATTGTTTGTTTACATTTTTAGTAAGGTTACGACAGTGGTGAATGTTTCGGAGCGAATGCTTTTTTTATTTGACTGCAGCATAAGGCAGTTTTGTGAGAGCTGGATTATATATATATTTTTCGACCAGCGTGGAAGTGTTTTTTTTATTTTCAAAGCTGCGATTCCTCCTTTGGAGAGATTAAATTGATATGAATGACGATCTTTAGTTGCTGACCTGGCCTGTAATCGATTATACTTAGACTGCTCTTGTGGATTGACCGACTGTAGATGACCTGGATTGTGTTCAAGAACCGGATTTGATTGTGCTTTTTGTATTTCGATTGACGACGATGATGATGATTTTGATGATGATGATGATGAGGATAACGCGCACAACCCAAACCAACTAGTACACATACTCTATCCTAATATTTAACAGTGATAAGGTTGCTGCAGAGTTGTGGGTTTGGGCTTTTAATGACTGTTGGCCCTTGTGTGGAAAAAGTGGTCCACACATAATCAAATATTGGTGTTGGTGTGACGTTTAATTTTAAGTTTATTAGGGTTTTTTGGTTTATATGATTGGTGTTTTGGTTATTATATATATAGTATTAAGTTTTGATTTGTTTTAAGTGTTTATTTTGATTGCGGATAGTTTATGATTTATTTTAGTTCAAGAAATATAGTTTTAAGGATATGTTTGGTTTCAATTTCGTCCTTTTTGTCTAAGAGTCTGGTTGTAGATTACGTAAGGGGAAAGTTTGTTTTGTGGAGACCATTGTCAGTAAGTGTGATTCAGGGTGTGGGGCTTGTTTTTTAAACATCCCGCCACATTATTTTGGCGCCCGAACAGGGACTGCTGAGGCGGGACTGATAGCTGGACTCTTTGACGAAGGACTGATAGGATACGAATTTAGAATTAAGGTTGAAGAAAAATGGAAGGTAAATACAAGGCTTTGGAGGAGGAATTGCGGCTGAGTAAGGAGCGTGAGGAGAAATTGTTGGAAGAGAATAAGTGGTTAAGGTGTGAGAATGAGGAGATGCATAGGAAACTGAGGGAAATTCAGGGAACTGTAAAGAGAGTGGAAGAGGGTGTTGAGATGAGGATGCGAGAGAATGAAGAACGAATGGAGAAACGAATGGAAGATATGATGGGGCAAGTCATGGGGATGATGAAAACTATAATGGGTGAAGGGGCAGTCGGAGGAGTGTCCTCAGCTTCGGGTAATGGGTTGGTAGTGGAAGAGAAGGTTAAGGTAGGTGATAATGGGAAAGGAAGTGATAGTGATAGTAGTAATAGTGATGGTGATATTGAAAATAAGGGAATTAGGCATAGTAAGGATGAACAGAAAGGTGAGAGGACAGATGAAAGGAAAGGTAAAAGTGATGTGAAGAAAGAGAAGAAAAAGTATCAGGCTGATAGTAAGGACGATCGTGAATGGGTGAAAGTGGTAAGTAAGAAAAAGGGTAAGAAGGGAATGGTTAAGGATAGGAATTTAAGTGTGGAAGTGGATTCATTATATTCGAATGAGGAAGAAGGTAACAAGGGAGTAGACAGTGATGATAGCAGTGAGAATGAACGTGATGTGTGTAAGACTGTGTTTATGAGAGAGGTACCTCGGTGTGAAAGGTTCAATGAGCATAGCAGTAGGGATGTAAATGATTTTTTCAAGGAGTATGAGAGGTATTGTCAGGATAAGTATGGTGATAGTAAAAGAGTTTGGGCTAGGGAGTTAGGAGAATATTTGACTGGGTATTTGTTGACGATGTATGGAGTGATAATGAGTGTAGGGGACGTTGATTATGAAAGTGTGAAAAAGAGAATAATTGAGCAGGTAAAACGTATGAAAGGGAGTGTTAAGTATAAGCGTAAGAATGATTTTGATGAAGCACGGATGAATGCAGGAGAAGCGATATCAATGTACGTATGTAGGTTGGAAACGTTAGCTAGGAAGAAGTATGGGGATGAAGGCATAAATGAGAATAAGGAGTTAATGAAGAAGTTTTTGGCTACTGTTCCCTAGAATGTTGCCGAGTTTGTTAATTTGAAACGGAAGGAGAAAATGAGGTGGACGAAAGAAAGATTGACATGGGATGATATATTAGAGATAGTTGAGGATTACGAGTTGGATAGATGTATGAAAGAAAGTAAATCTGTGAGTGTAAGAACTGGAATGGAGGAAAGTGTGCCAGAATTTGTTAGTTTTAGAGATGCTGTTATGAGAGGACCGATGAGGGTAGCTGATAGTGTAGTAGATAGGAGTGTTAGGGCGAGTAATGTGGGAATACCTGTAAGGACAAATGAAGGGTTTAGGCAAGGGAATCAGGTTTGGAGGGATAGGAGTGCTAGTGCGCCGCAAGATAGGTCAGGTAGTTGTATCCGTGAAGAGAAGTGTTATAGATGTGGGAAAGTAGGACATAAGAAGAATGAATGTAGATGGGCTCTAGGTGCTTGTTTTGGATGTGGTGAGGTAGGGCATAGAATTAGTGAGTGCAAGAAAGAGAAAGGGATAAAATGTTATCGGTGTGGTATGACTGGGCACATAGCGAGTGGATGTCGGAGTAATCGTACAAATGTGATTTGCGGTAATTGTGGTAAGGATGGTCATTATGCTAGAATGTGCAAGGAGCCACGGGGTAAGTGTACTGAATGTGGTGCAGATGGGCATGTAGCTAGGTTATGTAGGAAGAAGGGAGTAAGTCAGCCAGGATATTTGGGAAACTAGAGTGTAAGAGGGTTCAGCTGGGTGAGTCCTCCTATGTGTGTGGAAGGAATAGGATCAATGGTTGTGAGAATGGGATGAATAATTGGTTGGAAATGAGCAAGTATGAATCTAGTATGCATGAAAAGTTAGGGCTGGAAAATAAACAATTAGTGTTAGTTGATATAGGAAAAAGAGGCGTTTGAAAGTTTTAAGTAAGGATGAAAAAAGGGAAAATTTTATAAGTAAAAGTGAGAATAGAAATAAGTATGACAAGGGTATAAATGTGCAAGTGTGTATGGAAGATAAATGTGTTAATACAGGTGAATCATGGCTGAGTATGAATGATACCTATAGTGTGTGTGGCTTTTCCTTAGGTGATGTAAAAGAAAGGATGACGAATGCGAGAGTAAGAGATAGGGGAATGATTAGTAGCATGAATGAATCTTTTACTAAAGTTGAGAATGTTTTTGATGAAATGGATGAACTGTTTAAAGAAATGAGTGTAATTATAGGGCCAGACGAGAACGAGGTAGATGGGATTGTACATGATATATTAGATGATAGGGATTTAGATAAGAATAGTGTTAATGTAGCGAATGATTGTGATAAGGAAGAAACGAATGAGAGAGTGTATGGAGGCCCAGTTACTCGGAGTAGAGGTCCCGTTCCCGACTGCGACTGGGTTATGAAAAAAATAATGTAAGTGTTGTGTGAGAAGGATTTGGCAAAGTAAGGGGGGAGGAATGTGGAGGATTTATTTTTTGTTTTATTTTATTTTTGGTTTTTGCCAAATCCTGAGAGAGAGAGAGAGAGAGAGAGAGAGAGAGAGAGAGAGAGAGAGAGAGAGAGAGAGAGAGAGAGAGAGAGAGAGATATTGTGTTAGCTAGCGAAAGTAGTTAGGTTAACGATCGTTTGTGGTGAGAAAGACTGTTGGTACAAATGAGATTGTTTGTTTACATTTTTAGTAAGGTTACGACAGTGGTGAATGTTTCGGAGCGAATGCTTTTTTTATTTGACTGCAGCATAAGGCAGTTTTGTGAGAGCTGGATTATATATATATTTTTCGACCAGCGTGGAAGTGTTTTTTTTATTTTCAAAGCTGCGATTCCTCCTTTGGAGAGATTAAATTGATATGAATGACGATCTTTAGTTGCTGACCTGGCCTGTAATCGATTATACTTAGACTGCTCTTGTGGATTGACCGACTGTAGATGACCTGGATTGTGTTCAAGAACCGGATTTGATTGTGCTTTTTGTATTTCGATTGACGACGATGATGATGATTTTGATGATGATGATGATGAGGATAACGCGCACAACCCAAACCAACTAGTACACATACTCTATCCTAATATTTAACAGTGATAAGGTTGCTGCAGAGTTGTGGGTTTGGGCTTTTAATGACTGTTGGCCCTTGTGTGGAAAAAGTGGTCCACACATAATCAAATATTGGTGTTGGTGTGACGTTTAATTTTAAGTTTATTAGGGTTTTTTGGTTTATATGATTGGTGTTTTGGTTATTATATATATAGTATTAAGTTTTGATTTGTTTTAAGT
Source organism: Palaemon carinicauda (assembly GCF_036898095.1). Lineage (NCBI taxonomy): Eukaryota > Metazoa > Arthropoda > Malacostraca > Decapoda > Palaemonidae > Palaemon > Palaemon carinicauda. Next base: position 159,057,011 of record NC_090729.1, on the reverse strand, counting down.
GTTTATTTTGATTGCGGATAGTTTATGATTTATTTTAGTTCAAGAAATATAGTTTTAAGGATATGTTTGGTTTCAATTTCGTCCTTTTTGTCTAAGAGTCTGGTTGTAGATTACGTAAGGGGAAAGTTTGTTTTGTGGAGACCATTGTCAGTAAGTGTGATTCAGGGTGTGGGGCTTGTTTTTTAAACATCCCGCCACATTATTTTGGCGCCCGAACAGGGACTGCTGAGGCGGGACTGATAGCTGGACTCTTTGACGAAGGACTGATAGGATACGAATTTAGAATTAAGGTTGAAGAAAAATGGAAGGTAAATACAAGGCTTTGGAGGAGGAATTGCGGCTGAGTAAGGAGCGTGAGGAGAAATTGTTGGAAGAGAATAAGTGGTTAAGGTGTGAGAATGAGGAGATGCATAGGAAACTGAGGGAAATTCAGGGAACTGTAAAGAGAGTGGAAGAGGGTGTTGAGATGAGGATGCGAGAGAATGAAGAACGAATGGAGAAACGAATGGAAGATATGATGGGGCAAGTCATGGGGATGATGAAAACTATAATGGGTGAAGGGGCAGTCGGAGGAGTGTCCTCAGCTTCGGGTAATGGGTTGGTAGTGGAAGAGAAGGTTAAGGTAGGTGATAATGGGAAAGGAAGTGATAGTGATAGTAGTAATAGTGATGGTGATATTGAAAATAAGGGAATTAGGCATAGTAAGGATGAACAGAAAGGTGAGAGGACAGATGAAAGGAAAGGTAAAAGTGATGTGAAGAAAGAGAAGAAAAAGTATCAGGCTGATAGTAAGGACGATCGTGAATGGGTGAAAGTGGTAAGTAAGAAAAAGGGTAAGAAGGGAATGGTTAAGGATAGGAATTTAAGTGTGGAAGTGGATTCATTATATTCGAATGAGGAAGAAGGTAACAAGGGAGTAGACAGTGATGATAGCAGTGAGAATGAACGTGATGTGTGTAAGACTGTGTTTATGAGAGAGGTACCTCGGTGTGAAAGGTTCAATGAGCATAGCAGTAGGGATGTAAATGATTTTTTCAAGGAGTATGAGAGGTATTGTCAGGATAAGTATGGTGATAGTAAAAGAGTTTGGGCTAGGGAGTTAGGAGAATATTTGACTGGGTATTTGTTGACGATGTATGGAGTGATAATGAGTGTAGGGGACGTTGATTATGAAAGTGTGAAAAAGAGAATAATTGAGCAGGTAAAACGTATGAAAGGGAGTGTTAAGTATAAGCGTAAGAATGATTTTGATGAAGCACGGATGAATGCAGGAGAAGCGATATCAATGTACGTATGTAGGTTGGAAACGTTAGCTAGGAAGAAGTATGGGGATGAAGGCATAAATGAGAATAAGGAGTTAATGAAGAAGTTTTTGGCTACTGTTCCCTAGAATGTTGCCGAGTTTGTTAATTTGAAACGGAAGGAGAAAATGAGGTGGACGAAAGAAAGATTGACATGGGATGATATATTAGAGATAGTTGAGGATTACGAGTTGGATAGATGTATGAAAGAAAGTAAATCTGTGAGTGTAAGAACTGGAATGGAGGAAAGTGTGCCAGAATTTGTTAGTTTTAGAGATGCTGTTATGAGAGGACCGATGAGGGTAGCTGATAGTGTAGTAGATAGGAGTGTTAGGGCGAGTAATGTGGGAATACCTGTAAGGACAAATGAAGGGTTTAGGCAAGGGAATCAGGTTTGGAGGGATAGGAGTGCTAGTGCGCCGCAAGATAGGTCAGGTAGTTGTATCCGTGAAGAGAAGTGTTATAGATGTGGGAAAGTAGGA
>NC_090729.1:159045228-159050228 GCF_036898095.1 Palaemon carinicauda | reverse complement strand
GTGTGATATGCTTATTATTTCATGAATATTACATTCATTTTGATCACAAAGATTAATTGTGAGGATGTACAGCACCTATATAAAAATAAAAAAAAATATTAAAACAGAATAAGACATATTAAATCTAACAGTCTGATTTCGTCACAACAGGTTTGCCTTCCAACAGACCTCTTCTGGAGGACTTTATCTAATTTGATTTTTCTACATCTCGTCCTCGTCCTATCCCTAGGATGTCCATTTCCCCATCCATTTTCCAATTATTCTATACATATATATATATATATATATATATATATATATATATATATATATATATATATGTATATTTATATATATATATATGTGTGTGTGTGTGTATATATATGTATATATACACACACACACATATATATATATATATGTATATATATATATATATATATATATATATATATATATATATATAAATATAAATTTACATTATATATATATGTATAAATATGTATATATACATATATATAAATATAAATTTACTTTATATATGTATATATATATATATATATATATATATATATATATATATATAGTTATATATATATCGATATATATATACATATATATATATATATATATATATATATATATATATATATAAACTACCTTATTTTTACCTTTGCTGTGCACTTATAAATAATCACTATTCCTTTCAGAGAATTTACAATAAATAACGATTAATTATTAAGAAAGAAGACATATAGAATTGGTTAAAAATTGCATCTACATAATAGAGATTACAATTTTGTCTAGTAACACAAAACTAATTTGATTGAGAGATTAAGGAAGATGACATATGTATATATATATGTGTGTGTATATATATACAGTATATATATATACATATATATATATATATATATATATATATATATATATATATATAAATATATATACATAGGTAGATATACTGTATATATATTCATATATATATATATATATATATATATATATATATATATATATAGATAGATAGATATACTGTATATATAATCATATATATATATATACATATATATATATATATATATATATATATATATAGATAGATAGATATACTGTATATATCATATATATATATATATATATATATATACATATATATAGATAGATAGATATAATGTATATATATTCATATATATATATATATATATATATATATATATATATATATATATATATATATATAGACAGTATATATATACATATATATATATATATATATATATATATATATATATATATAATTTATATATATATATATATATACATATATATATATATATATATATATATATATATATATATATATATATATATATATATATATACATGTATAAATTATTCTATCGATTCTTTATGTTATCACACCATGCTCCTCCCAGCGATGTTGGGAGGAGGTTATGTTTTCACCCCTGCATGTCCGTTTGTAAGGTTGTCTGTTTATGAACAGCTTTCTGGCCACAATTTTACTCATAGAATAGTGAAACATTCAGGGATTAATTGTTATACTGAGACGTGGAAGTGACTCAAGTTTGAAAGTCCTAGGTCAAAGGTAAATGTCGAGCAAAAGGTCGACCGAATTAACCCTAACCTTAACCTGTCCTTAGCACATTGTTGTCACACAGACTTCAAATACGCGTACGGTCTTAATAGATTCTGGGAAAGGCAAGCTTGCCGTGGCGGAGGTCTGCACTTTCAGAGTGCTTTCCTAGACCGTATTGTTCTCGCTAGAAAGTTATCGTCTTATCATGTTATTTTCTTCATCTGTTGACGAGCATAAATTCCATTATACCGTATTTTTTTCGGTTGATCCACTGGAAAATTTCCATATACAGAGTTAGGTTAAGGTTGTATCTTCCAATCTCCCATTATCTTGTATTCTATTTCTTCTTCCATTCTTCAAGGCCAAATTTTGTTATGATCCCATTTGCTAGACTGCTCTCTTCATCCTATTGCAACTGTATCTTCCCATCTTCCATCATCTTCTAAAGCATTCATTTTCCCATCCATCTTTCAACCACAATTCACTAAACCCTTCTTATGTAGGTGGTTATCTTCATTATTTTTTTTTGTAAATGTTTCCCCCTATTTCATCTTCTTTTATAGTATTCTACTTTCCTCCCCTTCTTCAAAGCCAATTATGTTAACATATTCTTCTTGACTCTTTTCTCTTAGTCTTTTTTGGCAGCATCTTCCAAAGTATCATCCTCTTTTATAGCATTTTTTTTCACTTTTCCCATTTAATTAAAATAACTTTTTTAGACGGTTCTTTTCCTCTTTTGTAACTATTTTGCATCCACCCAACCTCTTTGTTTTTCTTCCATCTTTTTCAAGTTTCTCAACTTTTAGGAGACTTTCTTTTATTTGTGAGAGTTTCGGTCGTTTCTTGGCGAAATATCTAAACTTCCTTGAGTGTCTATTTTATGATAAGAATGATCTCTGTTGACAGAATTATTCATTAATTTCTTTAGTAGAAGGCCTACAAATGGTTCTTCCAAATATTATTATATTTTGCAATTATTTTCTCATGTTGATTGTGTTTTTATCGTCAACTTTTATTTATTTAGTATTATAGAAACTAAATATAAAAAAATGGAATCATAGGAAGAGACAATACTTTTTTTAGAGTACAATAAATGTCAACCGCTATGAGGGATACTACTATCGTCTGTGACTCCAGAATAAGATTTTTTTTTCTCTCTAAAGATATTTAATTATCATATGTGGTTCTGCTTTATGAAATATTTGACAAACAAAAATGAATTATGATTTTAAAAGTATGCATACCCTTATTATTATTATTATTATTATTATTATTATTATTTTTATTAATATTATTAATTGAAAAAGTAGGATCCTATAAACCCAAGGGATCCAGTGAGGAAAGGAAATAAGGAAAAAAATAAACTGCAAAAGAAGTAATGAGAAATTAAAATAAAATATTTTAACACCAGTGTGACGGGCCGAGAGAGGGTTGTGAACTCAAAGGCAGGATGCAATCAACTGAGTTGTATTGTTATAGAACACTCTCCTTTATATACAAAACCTCAAGGCAACAGGACATAACAAGTTCACAAGACAGACAATGTTACAGAGGAAACAGCAGACATGAATTTGCATGTTCGTTTAGTGCGAGGGAAGAGCGAAGATACAAGCATAATATATACAAAAGGAATTATGTACAATTGTGTGACACACGGTTGGTACATGATACCCCCCTAAAAATGACATACTGTATATGTTAAATAGGGCGCCCTGATCTGGAGAGGCGAACTGTAGGTGGGTCATCTGGCAGAAGATAAGCAGGTTTTAGACGATCAATGGAGACCCAGTCTTCTTTGCCCCGAATGTTTAGTAGGAATGCTTTCGGACTGTGTCGGATCACATGGAAAGGGCCCGTGTAAGGGGGTGTTAGTGGTGGCTTGCTGGTGTCGTTGCGCAGGAAGACGTGCGTTGCAGAGTGCAAGTCCGTTGGTATGTGATGCTTCGCTGGGGGCTTGTAAGTCTGGCGGCACAGAGTAAATTTTCCCACGACGTGACGTATGCGCTGGAGATCGTCGGAGGAGGTTGTAGTAGGAAAAAATTCGGTAGGGACGACGAACGGGTCGCCATACGCCATTTCAGCTGCCGAGACGTCGAGGGCGTCTTTAGGAGTGGTCTTTAGTCCCAGGAGGACCCAGGGAAGCTGAGTAAACCAGTTGCAATCCTTGCAGCGGGACATCAAAGCTGCTTTGAGGGTGCGATGAAAACGTTCAACCAATCCATTGGCAGCGGGGTTGTAGGCCGTTGTGTGATGTAGGGTGATGCCCAGGAGATTCGCTAATGACGTCCACAATTGAGAGGTGAAAGTGGTTCCCCTGTCAGAAGTAATATGCTCAGGGATACCGAATCTTGAAATCCATCCAGAGAGTAAGGCAGATGTACATGAGGCGGACGTTGCAGTTTCCATGGGAATGGCTTCAGGCCAACGAGTGGAGCGGTCGATGACGGTAAACAGGTAACGATGTCCTTGTGATGTGGGTAGGGGGCCTACAACGTCGACGTGAATGTGTGCGAAACGACGCTGAGGTTGAGGAAAGGTGCCCACTCCTGAATCCGTGTGTCGATGTACTTTGGAAGTTTGGCAAGAAGTACAGGCGCGGACCCAATCCTTAGCATCCTTAGAAATGCCGTGCCAAATGAACTTTGCCTTCAGCAGCTGTGCAGTAGAACGGCACGAGGGATGTGAAAGGCCGTGAATGAAATCAAACACCTGTCGGCGCATGGGAGCAGGAACCCAAGGTCGCGGTCTACCAGTACTGACGTCACAGAGGAGGGTGGTGTTGGAGTCTTCGAGGGGAAAGTCTTCCCAACGAAGGGATGTGCAGGATGTCCTACAAGCTTGATACTCTGGATCCTGTCATTGGGCTTCAGCCAGGGCGTTGTAATCCAATCCCAGTTGAACGGCAGCCAACGTGTTTCTTGACAGGGCATCTGCAACGGGATTCTTTTTCCCAGGGATGTATTGGAGGGTGCAATTGTATTCAGCCACGGCGGAGAGATGTCGGCGTTGACGGGCGGACCAGGCGTCAGACTGTCGAGTGAAGGCGTGCACCAGAGCCATGTGGTCTGTGCGAATGACGAAGGGCGTACCTTCTAAGAAATGGCGAAAGTGACGGACAGCCAAGTGCACAACCAGCAATTCTCGATCGAAGGTAGAATAACCCGATTCTGCCTTGGACAGTTTTCTGATGAAGAAGGCCAATGGGCGGGGCGAGCCTTTGACCACCTGCTCGAGTACTGCACCAATAGCGACGTCGCTGGCATCGGTGGAGAGAAGGAGAGGGGCGTGTGGGATAGGAAAAGTGAGAGCCGCAGCAGTTGATAGGGCCTTCTTTGCATTGCAGAAGGCTGCTTCTTGAAGGGGACCCCACTTCAGGTCCTTTGGCTGGCCCTTGAGGGAGGCGTAGAGGGGAGCAAGAGTG
>NC_090729.1:159032728-159040228 GCF_036898095.1 Palaemon carinicauda | reverse complement strand
ATTTTATCACATAAACTAAGATGGCGAACTTGCACAGCAGTACATTTACCAACATTATTTGATCCTTGTGGGAACTCCGGAGAATATACCATTCTAACAAAGATTATTAATATTATAAAAATTATTATTATTAGACCTATTGAAATGATTAAAATTGATATGGTAAAAAGGAAGGTCACACGGTATGGCATTAAAATTTTCAAAAAACGTCAGGCTTTTTGAAAATTTTTCTCATTCCCTTCTACTTGTTTTTTGCTTGTAGGTAACTTTTGGTCGCATATGCCTATTGATGCGAGCTCGCGTGGTCCCCCCCTTATATATATATATATATATATATATATATATATATATATATATATATATATATATACATACATATATATATATATATATATATATATATATATATATATAACTTTTGGTCGCATATACCTATTGATGCGAGCTCGCGTGGTCCCCCCCCTTATATATATATATATATATATATATATATATATATATATATATATATATATATATATATGTATATATATATATATATATATATATATATATATATATATATATACATACATATATATATATATATATATATATATACATATATATATATGATTATACATATATAATACATATATACACACAAAGACACGCACACATATGTATATATATATATATATATATATATATATATATATATATATATATATATATATATATACTGTATATATATATATATATATATATATATATATATATATATATATATAATATATATATATATATATATATATATATATATATATATATATATATATATATATATATACAGTATATGTGTGTGTGTATGTGTGTGTATGGGTGTTTGTGTATTTGCGTGTGTGCGTATGAGTATTGCTCATACTTGGTACCATTACTGTCTGAGAACCATAATTTTACGTAATAGAAATCTAAACCAAGTATTCCCACAGTATTCTCATGCAACACCGTCAAATATTTCCTGATAAAGTCAGGCACAGAGGTCTGATCCCGAAAAGCCTTTTGCTGTTCAAATAATAGAAGTAAAAAAAAAAAATAGATGAGGGATCAGAAATTGTAAAGAGGGCATGAGTTGCCTGACGTGCGAAGAAAGATTAAAAACGAAAACAATGATAGGGTTTACGAAGGGCCGGAAGATATCACTGCTAGCTATTATTTACTTCCCTCGTTGCAAAATCTGATGCTTTCAGGGTGAGGGAAAATCTTCGTTTTTAAGGGAAGTGTGGGAAAAGAGATTTCAAGAGACATGATAAAACAATGAAAGAAATAAATGTGTTTTTTTTTCTTTTTTTTTTCCTAGGCGTGAAATTATTAGCTGATGCTCTTTGTATATTATATAGTCCCGGATATTAAACGCATGAGGTCACTGTATCACTGTCTGTTTATTAATTTTTTTCTTAAAACCTTAGTTTGCGTATGTCATACATTTGATTTATACTTTCAGTTCAATTTCATATCTACTACGATATCTTTTTGATGACGTACTACTACTACTACTACTACTACTACTACTACTACTACTACTACTACTACTAGTAGTAGTAGTAGTAGTAGTAGTAGTAGTAGTAGTAGTAGTAGTAGTAGTAGTAGTACTACTACTACTACTACTACTACTACTTGGGTATCAAAAATCCAGGTATGAACATTGTATATTTTAAGAATATAAGAGCAGATTTCGCACTTTTTACAAAGTGCCTCTTCAGCTGAAGAATAAAAAAGTCTCGCATTATTTCTAATGTGAACTAAGAACATATGACAATTAGTTTACCTTTGAAACATTGTGAAACTTTTTTATTCTTAAGCTGGAGAAGCATTTTGTGAAAAGTGCGAAAGTTCTTGTATCTTTTAAATATACAACGTATATAACTGTGGATTTTTAATACCTAAGATTCATAGACACGGCACGGTATTTTCTTCAAGTTACTACTCTATTATTATTATTATTATTATTATTATTATTATTATTATTATTATTATTATTATTTTTATTATTATTATTATTATTATTATTATTATTATTATTATTTTGCTATATTTTGGTAAGCATCCATCAAGTGTAGAAATTATTGAAGGGAGATTATCTTTCAGTTAAGCCTTTCTGTCTATGATTCTACAGTTAACCTTTTTTTTTAATAAGACTTTCTAAAATATAAAATATATGATTAGACTCCGTAGAAGTTCTACTTATCTTTAACCTTGGCCCTTACCTTTAAACTAAAGAAAAAGCTCCTTCAGATGGCTTTGGGATCATGGCCTAAGCCGTCTTACTGAAAATATCCTCTATCCAAAGAGAGTATGTATCGTTTTGACAATAACTAAAAGGTTGTTTTCAACATTTCATCAGTCAGACTGTAGAAATGTAGATTGTGGAAGTTCTGGTCGGGAGCCGATAAAGGATATTATTATCAATATCATTATGCATGTTTAAGAACATTTTTGTGTATTTTTGAAAACTATTAACTTATTTGATTATCTTACCGAGTCCCATTCTTGCTTCATGGAATTTCACTATCCCTTGTTCCCTCTAAGCAACCGCAAAACTCTAAAAGTATTTGATAATCAGAAAAGTCCGCTCATCAGATAAATATAATCGTTACCACGGAAGTAAAATTGGAAATTAACTGCTTTGCTGTAGTAATTCCCACGTGGGCAATAAATAAGAAAAAACAAAAAGAAATGACCCTGTCCTTTGTGGATAAAATTCTGAACAAATATGCTGCATAAACTGATGTCGATTAAGCGCTTTTAATTCTAATTATGTTATTTTTTTGGATGAAACAACAGATTAGAGGAGAAATTATTACCAGAATCCTGGTTGTTTCATGACTTGGTGTTTAGGAACAAACAATATATTTTTCTTTTCCATTAGTGTACAATGATTATTTTCGTAAACAGCGACATTCAGTTATCGTTTTAATTGAATAAATGTTTTGAATTCGGGGACAATGTTGTCTTTAATATCTTTTATGTTGTTAATAGAGTAGTTAGTTTTATGTTCTTGTCCGCATTTTTTCAGTGGGAAGAGAATGCTGTCTCAGGTGTATATTAAAAATTAGGAATAGATAAAAAAAAAAAAAAAAAAGCTTTGAGATAATCAAACAGTCCGAAGTATTGGTTTATATTTTCATCCCTATGGAAGCTGTTATACACATGATAAATTTAGTTAAGGGTGAGAATGGGAAATAGCACATTATTTTATTCTAACGGCTAAGCATGACAAATTCCAGATACGTAGCGCAAAATTACAAGACTTTGTGGAAACCTGTCTTTTTTCCATCATTCGCCTCGCCGCAAAGCAACCACATCAGCTAATTGAATTCGCGTATCACTTTGGTAATCCCATTGAGAGAGAGAGAGAGAGAGAGAGAGAGAGAGAGAGAGAGAGAGAGAGAGAGAGAGAGGTGTCTGGCCGGTTGAACGCACCCGTTTCGTTCCGTACCAAATGACGTTTCGGAGTCTCCGCGAACAAACGCTTCTGACCCAGTGTTGCGTGTCGCATGACCAACTGCTTTGCGGAAGGCATGACCAAAAACGAAACGTTTTACAGGGGAAAACTATAAAGGATCTGCGTACGCTGGATGCTCCTGGAGTCTCCTGTTTCCTGAAACCGACGACGCTGTTAGTATGGCTGCTGTTGATGCCATCCTCTGCAGCCGTTTTGAAAAACAATAGAAGTTCTTGTTGCAAATACAGTGCCTGCCTCTACTTTTACTGTTGAATATTAAAGCCTCCAACTGATATATTTGCCATTCTGTATGAAATTATAAAAGGTAAGTGAAAGACTTTCGGTTAACATTAAACTAAAGTGGTCGGAAAAATCTCCATTTGATAAATCTTAAATTACTTGCAGCATGTCTGCGTGTTTTATTTTCTTTTTTTTTTTTTGGTGAAGTTGGCTATAGAAATAAAAAATTAGAGGAGAATCGACATTATTTGCACTTTTGGTGTGAGGGAAGGGGGAAGAGGGCGTTCACAATGCTTTAGGGTTGTTGTGGCCTGATTGGTAACGTCTCTGCCTGGTATTTGCTAGTCGGGGGTTCGAGTCCCTCTCAGACTCGTTAGTGCCTTAAGTACCTGCAACTTTACCATCCTTGTGAGCTAAGGTTTGGGGGAAGGGAGCCTATAGGTCTATCAGCTGAGTCATCAGTAACCATTGCCTGTCTCTCCCTGGTCCTAGCTTGGTGGAGAGGAGGCTTGGGTGCTGATCATATAATATATGGTCAGTCTCTAGGGCATCGTCCTGCTTGCTAGGGCAATGTCAATGTCCCTTGCATCTGCCATTCATGAGTGACCTTTAAACCTTCAAGTGAAATTGAATTGATATGTTATTCATTGATCGAATATTTCGATTAATAATAATTCATTTTTCCTCCAGGCTTATTAAGCATTTTGTCTTTTCTTAAGGCAAACAGACATTTATTGATTTAAAATTGTGTACGATAATGACACCAATAAAAATGAATTCATATGGTTCATAAGATCGTGGGTATTTGCAAATTAAATACATAACGGTATTTGCGTGCACGTACACATACACAGACACAGACACACACACACAAACATATATATATATATATATATATATATATATATATATATATATATATATATATATATATATATATATATATATATATATATGTATATATATATGTGTGTGTATATGTTACGCAAAATGTAGATAATTGTCAAATGTGTATATTTTGCGAGAAAGTTGCAAAATGCACACATTGGGAAATTGCGCTTGCCAAATGTAGATAATTATCCACATAAGGCAAAATTTTGCCAATTTAAAAGAAAAAAAAAGCAACGGCATTTTGCCGATTGTACACAATAGGCAGAATGAAACAAGAATCAAAGAGAATTAGTATTTATTGTTCATACTAAAATTAGTATTTATTAGTATTTATTGTTCATACTAAAATTAGTATTCATTAGTATTTACTGTTCAAACTAAAAGGGATTGACAATACTTTAACACTTAAATATTGCTACAAGAACGACTAGGGTGGCAACGAGTTACATTTTAACAGCTTATTTGTGCAGGAGCATCTGGAAGTTATGCCATTTGTTTTACAGACACACTTTGGCCTCCTGTGTACCTGGTTACAGCGGTTCTCAAAGCCATTTCAACGTCGGGAACCTTATCTGGGGTGGCGAGCTTCTCCTTGAAGGGGTCCATGTCAGCTGCCGTGAACCGGGTGGTTTTGCGTCCTTCTCTGCAGCCTGCCTGGTACAGGTCCTTGTCTCTCTGCTGTACCACAGCCAGGAGGTTCCTGCTGTCACTCGGCCCACGATCAAACTCGGGAACTTTCAGCGTCGTGTTGTCACCCACTTGTGACATTCTAAGTGCGGTTTTTTCTTGGCCGGCTGCAGCCAATTGCCGAGCTTCAGCGAATTGCGGCGCCTCTTCTCCATCTCGTTCCTCTTCTCCTTCCTGTTCCTCCTCTCCTTCTTGTTCCTCTTCATCAGCCGCCCCTTCGGCTTCATTTTGGAGGATGGTGTCTAAATATTCTTCAGTTCTTATATTACCGAGCATATTAGGTGGAATAACAGTGGATGCTAGTTCTACCTTGGGTTCGATCCCGACCATGACTTTAAACGGACTTGTTTTTATGGTTTCATGTTCCGAAATGTTTGTTTGCCACTGGACAAACTGGACCCCAACGCTCCACCTGCTGGACTTGTTTTCGTGCATCCAAATTTTTAATTTGTCTTGAATGACTCCATTCAATCTTTCAACTGCACCTTGGCTTTGTGGGTGGCGCGGCCGACCAGTGACGAGCCCAAGTTCAGGCCAGAGCGTAGACAACTCTGATATAACGGCCTTCACAAACTCTCTCCCTTTATCCGAGTGCAGGATAACGGGAGCGCCAAAGGTAAAAATTATTGGGAGAAGCGTGTTAGCAACCTCCTCCTCAGCTCGTTTTGATGTAAGGGGGCGCAGCACGCAAAACTTGCTGAAATGGTTGATGAAGATCACAATATATTTAAATTCCCCATTAGGTAATGTTTGAAAATTGATCAAGTCAATTTGGCATCGAGAAAAAATAGTCTCGCTTCTAACAGGCTTCACCACCAGACCTTTATGTACTCTACGTTTTTTCTTCTCTTGACACTCAATGCAAAAACTTATGAACATCTGGCAGCACTGCATAGTCAAATTAGCCCACTTCTTTTGTCCTTTGAAAGTTTTCTTTTCACCGCCATGACCCACAGCTGAATGCGCGACCGAAATGGCCCGATGAACTTCCTCAAAGCACACTATAAACTTAAATTCAGTTTCCAATCCTTTACGCTTCCGAATAAGTCGGTCATCGTCACCAACTCTGAGAATTTCGAATCTTTTTTTCATATTATAGTATCGCTGGTTTTAGGCCCTTCCTTTTCAATTTTAAGCAGCTGAGCTATCCACTGTGCACGTTTCTCTTTCCGAGGAATGACCACACTGTCATTCTTAGACTGTATTAAGTTGTCCAACTTCTGCTCAAACTGCTCTTTAAAGTCCGACATGCCACTTGTGTGTTGGTAGGACAGACGGTAGTTGCTACTGAGCTTGTAGATCTGGTTTACCTGCCTTCCTCCTCCTTGCCCAACTGCACGATTTCAGCTCGTAAACAAGAAGTGTTTCATATTAGTCTTAGTCTGAGAATTTCGAATCTTCTTCTCAAACTGCTCTTTAAAGTCCGACATGCCACTGGAAAAAAAAAAAATCTGTTAACATTTGGCAAAATACTGTTGCAAAATCATGTTAACATTTGGCAAAATGTCCTTGCAAAAAGTAGAAAAACTGCCAAATGTGTACATTTTGCAATCAATTTTGCCTATTGTGCACAATCGGCACCAAGCGCTGCAAATTGTACACAATAGGCAAATTAATTGCAAAATGTACACATTTGGCAGTTATCCACATTTTGCGTAATATGTATATATATATATATATATATATATATATATATATATATATATATATATATATATACGCAATATATATATATATATATATATATATATATATATATAATTATATATATATATATATATATATATATATATATATTTATATATAATTATATATATATATATATATATATATATATATATATATATATATATATATATATATATATATATATATATATGTGTGTGTGTGTGTGTGTGTGTGTGTGCGTATATATCACTTTTCAACAAACAGGAACACCAGTGTCTGAAAATATAGTCATTAGTGGCCATATTAGATTGCTGGCAGAGGCTACATATGGCTATCCAGACAACATGTTAACATAAACAAGACAAGTACGTCCCATAACACGAAAATAATTCAGAATCTGATTCAGACACTCTACTTTGGTAGAAGATGATATTTATTACAAGAAGACACCATGTTCTTAATATCTCTGACCAATAGCTGTATGGTATAGTCTGTGGTTTCCCGTTCTCAGATAACCTTATATGCGCGGG
>NC_090729.1:159020228-159027728 GCF_036898095.1 Palaemon carinicauda | reverse complement strand
ATGAGTGGTAGATGGAGATGGTTTGGTCATTCTCTTCGCATTCCCCAAGAGAGATTAGTTCACCAAACGTTTAACTGGGCTCCACAAGGCACTAGAAGAATTGGAAGAACCAGGCCTACGTGGCCTAGGACTATAAAACGCAAAGTAGGCGATGATGAATGGAAAAGTATTGAATTAAAAGCTCAAGACAGAGACGACTGGCTAAATCTATCCGAGGCCCATTGCGTCAATAGGTGTAGGAGGAGATGATGATGATGATGATGATGATGATGATGATGATATATATATATATATATATATATATATATATATATATATACATATATATATATATATATACACACACACACACACACATATATATATATATATATATATATATATATATAGATAGATAGATAGATATAGATACTGAATATGTATACACACACACACACACACACACACACATATATATATATATATATATATATATATTTATATATACTGTATAACCAGACAATTGCTTTTTATTATATACTATAAGGAAGATAAACTTTATACACATTGTGACTTTGTGTGACTGCCTAAGGTCAAGATCTAGTAGGAAAAATGGGTAGTAGAAGGAAAAGTTGAAGAGGAAAAAGGTAGTTATAAAAATAAACAAGGAAAATGATTTCACAAGAATACAGTACCAAGGGCATGTAACTCACTGCAGGAATATCTCACCATGGAATATAATTTTCTGTCTACCCCAAAAGGAATGTCTTGAGACATAATTAGTTTCGGTTGTCATGGAAATGGAATATCTTAGTAAATATTCTCGGAAAAAAATATTACACGAGGAAAAAAAATGTTCGTTCCCTCACACTATACAGTATATGATTTACTTTCTCCTTCACGCATGACTGTTAATTTACTAAAAAAGTAAATTTAATATCGAACTAAGTAACGACCTAAGGGGAGGCTGAAATGAGAGGTGTAGGGAATAACAATAATACTAAAAAATAGCAATAAAAAACTTGAATGGCAATTACATGACAAGGGATAAAGTACGTACAGGCAGTAAAGAAGTCCGTGACAGAGAAGAAACGAAATAATGAAAATTTATTTCATTATTACCAAGAACATGATGTAGAATAAGAAATTGTTCATATAGGCTAGAGTACAGTTGGATCACATATTTACAAGCAAACGGAGAGAATTTGCTTAGAGTGAATGGAGTTAATATTTCTAAGATTTGTTGAAATTGAAGGATAAAATAGAGACGTAGTTGAAAGAATTGAAGGAGTTGGCTTAAGTTTAAGAATACGTATAGAAGTGAATGTCCATATGGGTGCAATTGAGAAGCTGAAGTTTGGAAGACACCAGGAGTCGAAGGTGAAAGCAGCGGTGTGTGAAGTACGTTAAAAATAGACGATTCAGAAGAATTACTGAGATAAATGATAGTTTGATGTGTAAAAGTAACAAGGATAAAGTCAATGTAATGTCTCATTATTATACCCTGTAAGGTGCATTGTAGGCTTTTGATTAATCTAGTAACAGTGATGCCAAATGGACTAAGAAAACATACAAAATTTCATCTTTATGCAAAAAGTATGTAAGTAAGTGTTTGTTATAAAACAGCGTTGTGAGACTTTTTAAAGTAAATCGTAAAAATTTTACCTGACAGCCTGCAAAGATATAGAAAAAGTTTGGACAGAGGGGAAATACAAAGGGTTTTGAGGGCTTATGATAAAAGACGATCATTTGTAGATAGGTATTGAAAGATTCTTATATATGGAAACACAGCTTTTGCTAGAATATGTAGGCGAAAGACTGATTTGGAGTGGAAGTCTGAGCAAAGGGTGTGTTATGCCTCAATGCTAGTTTAATATTTTAAGGACACCAGTGTCCCACCTGTGACGTAGACACTTGGTGCCATCCTGCTAATCTTCCATTCACGAGTTATTATTAAAGGCATTTATTAACGTTATATCTCGGACTTTAGATGATTTCATTAAAGTACTCAACTACTAAGTCAAGTGTGTGCAACCGTTGACTTCTCAATAGACTGAACAATATACATATCCAATACAGTTTGTGTTTTTAAGGTATCAAGCTATGAATATTCCTTTGTCGTTTCAATGCTCTGAAGTTTGCTTTTTTTTTATGGATAGTAAATCCATAATCCAGGAAAGGCTAAGCCAGGCATGTTCAAAAAAAGAAAGCTATCAAAACCCAAATGCAATGGGCATCCTATCTTCGGCCAAGATTGTCTAACTTTCAGGAATCTGACAAACTACAATCTATCTCTTTTTTTCTAAACAATTTTTTGAGAAATATTTTGCTCCACAGACTTCTTTATATATTCACGATTTCACATTGAATTTTTTCATATGGTTCCATAAGTTGACCTCACCACTATTGAGTCGATCATACACAGAATGCTCATATTATGTCACTATACAACTATTGTATTTCTTAGTCTCCACAGAGCTATTAAATATGAAGTGAAACCCTTACAATACATAAATTACATAGTTCTCTATACCAATTTTATGAAATTTCTGTCAGATTTTTTAAAGAAACAACCATTTTAATTTTTTCAGAATATCCATACAATTTACAAATAGAAGGAAACTGGTAAAAGGAAACTGGTAAAATCTACAATTTATAATGAATATTGTCCAAAGAAGATGATAGTGACAATGTTTAGCGCGTTCGAGGTTTGCTTAAACACGAACAATGCCAACAGCAGTAAATGATAATAGTAATGAAAATTTCGATAGAAATGACAGCCATAGGAGAGTTGATAGTGATAACCAGTAAAAGGAAACCATTAGTGATCATATATTTTGTTCCCAAGTAATTCTGTTTTTAATTTATACTTTTCCCTGCAGCCCAATTAGGTGCGTATCGTTATCCGTAATAGTGCCAAATGGGAGTCTGCATTTTTCTTAATAGGAAATTACACTGTGAAATAAATTGCATGGAAAAAGAGATTACTTGAAATGGGTATTACAAGTGTCTTACTCCCAGGACTTGACGTTTGTCTTTAGTATCTGAATATAGGTTATTTTGCTTACATACGTAGATCAGTTGAACAGATCATCTAATACTCATATGTAGCCCAGATTTGCTAAAGAAAAAGAAGAGAGGAAGGGACAGCAGGCTGGTTTTTTATTCGAAAGAAAACTGAGTACAGATTTCCTTATGAGGAGTGGGAAGATTTTCACTTCAGGGCAGGGAAAGATTGATTATATCGAAGAGATTTTTTTTTTTTTGTATCTATCGAATGCAAAACTTCTTTATCCCGAAAAGGGAAAGTTACGTCTTAACAATAAAGAAAGTTTGTTATTAAAAGAAAAAGGAAATTCTTTATTATCTAAAGGATATTTTACCACGCTTAAGGTGAGCGATAAAAAGTGGGAAATGGCCATGGAAACGCTTCATTATACCCAAGGGAAAATTTCATTATAAAGAGGCGTAAATTCTATTACCTTCATGGAGAAATTTGATTATACCGACTTCTGCAAGTTGTAACAAACCGGCCACTTTCAATCTAACTGGATAAAAGGCCTTTCCTTTCTTATATCTTTTACGCACCTTCCATCCACGGCTTCATTATCCATTCGTTTCTTGTTATGCGTTGTAGCCATAATTAGAGATTTGCATCGTCATTATAGTTCCTATAGTCAATTCTTTTTAGTGAGGCAGATTTGCACCGACTCGCAGGGGTGCCCTTTTAGCTAGGAAAAGTTTCCTGGTCGCTGATTGGTTGGACAAGATAATTCTAACCAATCAGATAGCAGGAAACTTTTCCGAGCTAAAAGGGCACCGCTGCGAGTCGGTGCAAAGGCGCCTCATTAAAAAAACAATTGAGTATAGCTACATCCACATTTCATTCTCTCGCTTTTCGTCCGTTCCTTTCTCCTTTATTTTCCTTTCTTATTCAGACTCATAACTTTACTCCGACGTGCAACTTAGCGGTTTTCCACTAGTTACACATTTAAATCTTAGTATTCCATTCCATTTACTTTCTGAATCTGTATCACACTGTACAGCCAGTCTCTAAGCTCCCTCTCTTCAGCTTCTGGCTACAATTTCATATCATGAAACCCTTCATACTTCCCACATAACAAAAGCATTTCAATATTGTTATCTATCATTTCACTTACTCGAGCCTTTTCACAATCTTTTTTTATTCTATTTTCATAATATTCACCCATTCATTATCTCATGAGTAACGACTGTTTTTTTTTTCATTCACTTCAACATTCCCATCTCAATAGAGTTCTCTTAACAAACTCAATGTATATTCACAGGAGAACTTCTTTAGTTAAGTCAAGTTTCGTCACTTTCTTTTGCTTATACTATACTACTCTCGTTACTTTGCTTATTACGCAATATCTTCAACTTTTAGCTTTATTCAGCTATGCTTTTCGTCTATCTTCCACATTTAAAGATGACTTGTTCTCCATAATGTTCTCGAATACATTTCACTTTTATTACTGGCCGTCTATTCTCTCCAATATTGTTTTTGACGACACTTTTAAAAATTTGCATAAAAAAAGTAAATGTCTGGCAACATTTATTCCATTTCAGGATTTCTACCGTTTTAAAAACGAATATATTAACGTAAAGGAGTGATATTACGGTCACTAACCTGTAAAATATAATAACAAAGTAAGGTAAAATTACAGTCGTCTCTATTTTACTGAAATACCGTTGAGAACAGTATATTTTTACGGAGAATTTCCTATTAAAATTACGGTTGTTTATAGCTTAATAGTTCGTGATCGCTAGAATACGAAGCTCCAAGTGTTAATTGAGTTAATGAAAAGTCCCATTCACGCACATAATTGGAATTTCACCTTAAACGAAAATACAGTTTGGGTCATGTGCTAATTGAATTAGCTTCTCTCCGCAAGCACAGATATACCTTAAAGCGATGCGATCTCTCTCTCTCTCTCTCTCTCTCTCTCTCTCTCTCTCTCTCTGCAAGTGTTTATACGTTCGTTAAAATTGATTTTAGGCAAAGGTCGGTGGGAAAAACTCGGCGAGTGAGAGAAAAGTATTTCACTGATGCGTTGAACGGTAGAGGGAAACTACCCCTGCGAAAATAGATTTGAATTTGAACGCTGGTTGGAATTGGACGGAGGTTTTTTTTTTTTTCAGATTTGGATATAGGAAAACGTTGGGATTTCTCTGGTTGTTTATAACTGTATCTATTTTGATCCCTCCACTAAAATGATGCAGCAGTTGATAGGAATTAGTTTTATTCATCCATGAGAAAGCAACACGCGAATTTAAGTTCTGCATGATTTCAAAGTCTGCTAGAAAATGTTATGCAAAACAGGTGAGGACAATATGAAAAATAAGTTCTGCTTCTTTTCACCTTTTAGGTTATGTGATATATAGATATGCGGTTTAAAAGACAATTTTAGAAAAGATAAAGAAAATACGCTAAACAATTATGGTAAGGAGTTAATTACTCACATGGAAAATACGCTAAACAATTATGGCAAGGAGTTAAGTACTCACATGGGTTGGCCGACGATCTAAAATAAGTTTGTATGAGAATTACGAATTATTAAGAAACCTTTGGCCGTAGTCATATTTAAGACCTGAAGATGGCTCTTGAATGGATAGAAGACTGTCAAACAGGATATGTTATGAAAAGTTTTGTTATTATAATGCTTTGTTATAAAAAAAAAAAAAAAAACTTCTTTTATTTTTTCTCACTGATTGTGCCACTCGAGGAAAGGATCAAAGGGTCTCCATCCTTGAAGTTAGGAGATGAAAGCATCTTTGACCCAATGGTATGAATGACTAACGTTTCTCAAATTTAAATTATAGTATCATATTTACTGGGAACCAGTAGAAGGCTTTGGAGAGGGTAGTGTAAAGTATTCTTTATTATGATTCATTATTTCCCAAGTATTGTTTTGTTGTTTCTCTCCACCCAATGTCTCTCCCCCTTGTTGAATAACCGAAAATCTAAGACCTAGAAACAGGTAAGGCTTTTTAACCATTAGGTGGGATTGGATGAAAAGATCCTATGGTAAAAATAATCTTACTCTGGCTTTTCTTAAGACTGAAATAATGGGATATTCTTAGAAAAGGAAATGGTTATCTATGAGATAAATTGCCGACACTGCTCGTGTAGCGGAAAATAGAATTAGAATTGATTACACAATACACTAAGCTCTTTGCAATAACTCCAGCTAGTTTCCACAAATTATCTTGGTCGTTCTCATACTGAGGACCACAGCCGAGAACACCACGGATGTCTCAATGGATGGAATGGTATACGGTCGTCCTGACGGATTTTCTTTTTCCGTCCGCTCCCTCCTCCGATGACCTCCAGCTCCTACATCACGTTATGGAGAAAAGCACCCCTTGCAGTCAGACTTATAAAACCCCAGCAAAGCAGCACATACCGATAAACTTATACACCGAAAGACCTACACACCGCAAAACACGTCTTCATGAACACGACGCTCGCAAGTCACCGTTTATGCCCCTACATACGAGCTCATTCC
Source organism: Palaemon carinicauda (assembly GCF_036898095.1). Taxonomy (NCBI): domain Eukaryota; kingdom Metazoa; phylum Arthropoda; class Malacostraca; order Decapoda; family Palaemonidae; genus Palaemon; species Palaemon carinicauda. The sequence goes on along the minus strand of NC_090729.1, from coordinate 159,021,222 downwards.
TTGGCATCCATCGTACTTCGAGATCTGTTCTCCTCAACGTTTGCAGGAAAGAGAATTGGATCACAATTGACTACCTTAAACCTTTCGTATCTCTTGCAAGACTATCCGTCAATAGTATGACTCTCTAGGGCAGGTCGCCCTCTTTCATATATTTGTCTACTTCAGGGGGTGAGTCATGTAATGGACATGCAGCAAGCAACGCTTATACAAATAAAGTACTCTACGTCAAAAAACCTTTACATGTAACTTCCAATTTAAGCTCTATTACCAAACGTTATTATATTATTCATTCTAATGCCAATGTAGATATTATCAACAAAAGCTGAATATAAACATGCAACTGTCACCCTAATGTGACCCCTTCAAGGACTATAAATACCTACGTTGTCTAAATAAAGTTACATGTCCGGGGGCTGTCTACGTATGAATTCCTCTTACACTCCCATCACAATATTTTTATTTCTGTGTTGTATTCTATAACTAATGCATAGGTTTAGTGATGTACAAAATCTAGGAATATATTTAAAAAGGTTTTTTTATCTCATCCCACAGGAATTCACATCATGGATCGGCTATTTTGTTTAGCTCTTCATCTATTTATAGTTACACAGTCCGTTGGAGTGATCGCCATGAGCACGCCAAGCCTTACGAGGGTAAGTATCCTTTTTTCTATATATATATATATATATATATATGTATATATATATATATATATATATAATTGTGTGTGCGTGCGTTTGTGTGTGTGTGTATTATATATATATATATATATATATATATTTACAAGTGTGTGTGCTTTTGTGCGTGTATATATATATATATATATATATGTGTGTGTGTGTGTGTGTGTGTGTAATCCCCTTAAAATGTTGGCTACTAATCTAAAACAGTACAACGGTCTCTGCAACTAATAATTTCTTACTGCCGAATTCCGAATGAATCTCTTTCCAGTAAAGGTTTCACACCATAAGTCTCTTCTGAAAGCTACACAATT
>NC_090729.1:159005228-159015228 GCF_036898095.1 Palaemon carinicauda | reverse complement strand
ATATATATACATATATATACATATAATGTACATTTATATATACATATGTATATATGTATATATATATACATGTATATATATATATATATATACTGTACATTTATATATATATATATATATATATAAATATATAAATATATATATATATATATATATATGTATATATATACATATATATATATATATATATACATATATACAGTATATATATATATATATATATATGTGTGTGTGTGTGTGTGTGTGTGATAGTATGGTCAGATGTAGCAGTTGTAAAGGAAAGTATTATCATTATTATTTATCTAATATTTTTAAGAGCAGGCATGATTTATTCTTTTATTATCTCTGGGGTATAGTGCGCCACTTGTAATCGTGCAATGTGCCACTGCTGGCGCATGCGCCATAGGTTGGCCATCCCCTGCTGCTAAACTATAAAAGGAGACATGTTAACCTGTTTGAGTGTTTGTCAGAAAGACATCAAAATTTCAAATACTGAAAGTTTCTTGTATTATCATGAGAAAAGGCAAACGGTAATCACTAGGAATCCTCTTTAAAAGTTTTCATTTTGTGTATTAATTATTCCCCTAACTCTTAAAAAAAACATCTTTTCGTGAGAAGAGGAGTACCATTTCCAAAGTACTGTATTCATTATTCGAGAATTATAAGCAGTTTTATTAATTGTGAAAGAAATGTGTAATAATTGCCCTAGAACTAAAGTAGTGTATCAGACATTTTATTGTGAAATAGAAGCAGTTTTCATTTTAATTGTGAAAGATATGTGTAATAATTGCTCCAGAACCTGACATTTTTTTATGCATAATGAAAATTTTACCGAGGTATTTACTAAAGAGCTATTACTCGAGGAAGTAATCATGACATTTCACCAGATATTGTATTTAAGACTGATTATTTTTTTTTTTATCTCTATTCAATGTTTTTAATTCCTCAATACGCTTTTATTGCTAATGAATAATACGATGTAGACATGCAATTTGCATTAAAACTTTCGAATGGCTTGGGGATATATGTGTAAGTGTATATATATATATATATATATACATATATATATATATATATAAAGTATATATACATATATATATATATATATATACACATATGCATTTATACACACACACACATATATATATATATATATACATGTATATATATATATATATATATATACATGTATATATATATATATATATATATATTTCCTTTTCTAAGATATTTATCATTAATCGTAGGTGAAGTAACATAGCAAAAGCAACTTTCAATTAGTATTTTCATAAAAAAGATCATAGATATCACTTTAGAAGCCTTCCATTACAGCTATTAATAAATGCATTTAAGATGAAAAGATAAGAAATACTATCAATTTTAAGCAACGGTCATACGAAAAATTTAGATCGTGGAAACAAAGACGTAATCGTGGTAAACTTTGAAAATGTTTTGAATAATTGTAAAAAAAAAAAAAGTAATGTAATAAGAATCGTTTTTAAAAAGATTCAACTTATTATAAGACAAAAATGATAGTGCAACATAAAACCTTTTCAGCAATTATAATAAGAAAAAATATTGCTATTAAAATCTTTCAGAAACCTCTTTGTCAATTAAAAAATGCTAATGCTCTGGCTAAGACTAGGAGGCAATCATAGCGACCAATTTTCTTATTCAGGAGAGAAATGCTGGCAGGGTTTTTTTTTCTCCTTTTTTTTTTTTTACCAAAAATTAATATTTTTTTTCTGGAAGATATCTGATAATCTGGTAATGATCGTTTAATGTTGCTTCACAATATTTGGAGCCGATTGTCTCCTTTTGCTTTGCCTAGAGTTTCTGTTTGTTGTGGCTGATTCTATGTTTTTATAAGCAATAACCATTTGATCATGGAATGAAATATCCTTATCTCAAAAAGGCCTTAGTAAATTAAGAAAAGGGAAATGGATAGAAGAAGAATGGCTTTTAGGCGCTATAAGGACAAAAGAATGTTCCATAAGGGAGTAAAGTTCACGAAAATCAGGAATACATGAGAAGGAGAAGATTACCACAGCATAGCAGCAAATACGATTGAGTTTTACAAAGAGAAACTGATTGAGTGGAATAACTTGCTGTTTTACTTGATATTGAGAGATTTTACTTTTTATGCTCTGTGTTTGTGAGAGTTTTTTTTTTATTTATACATTAACTGAAAGAGAAGTTTTATTAAATCATTGCAAAATTGATAAAGGGTGATTAAAATTAAACAGTTGACGTTTATATAAATAATATATGAAGAAAAATAGGAAGGTATGTACTCTAATTTCAAATTGCAGAAGCGATTTAGCCTGTTGTCTTGAAACCTAAGGAAAAGTAAACCCCAAGACCTGTCAAGGACATCATTCTTAGTACGAGTTTGACAAGTGAATTTAATATACAGCAGAAAACAAGGCATATATTGGGTAATAGTAATTATAATAGGGGTATTTCTAATTTATTTCAGGGTCAGGTCATCTGAAAATTATCTAACTGTTATAAGGATGCTTTTGCTTTTATTGTTATAAACTGAATTAATATTCATTTATAACAAATAATATCGGTGTCAATAACCTTAGATGTCAGGATGTCAGATAACTCATAATCAATGAATTAATTACAGAATACTTAAAATACAGTCTTTTAATTTTTTTTTTCTTTAGGACATTGGCCTGCAGAGCAGCGCTAGTAATCTTGGAATAGGAGGTGCTAGCGGTCCTCATGGTTTTAATATACCCCATGATTTCGCAGCAGCCAGCCTAGGAAATGTTCACCTGGATTCCGGTCCGCAGCTAAGCGGCGGCCACCTTAATGCTGGTGTTAGTTTAGGATTCTCTGCCTCAACTAAGCAAGAGGAAAGTACTGCTGCCAAGGTTGATCCTGCCATTCAGGGATTCATCCCGGCTGATCCTCTATCCTTTGGTGGCTATACTCCCTCTTCATCATCGTTTGTTACCGTTCAGGCTTCTCCTTTCGTTATAACACATCCATCGCCTATTAAGCAGAAGGCATACCAGCCTTCCACATATAATCAGCACACTTCAGATCGCCTTCAGACGAGCGACTCCAAACAGGATGCTCAATCACAATACTCCCATGGAAAATATAGCGGGGATAACCAGCAGCATCCAAGGCACAGAGGATCTCATTCTGCATCCTCCCACTCAAATTCCAATTTAGGTCTACCTCAGCCTCCTTCCTACGAGGATACTCCCAGAAGTAAATATGAAGAAGAAACGACGCAAGAATCAAACATCAAAGGATCAGAGAATGTCAACAGTGATGTCAGGAATGACAGATACAACCCTGAATTCAGCAGCGATGACAGGCAACATTCTGGAAGGGATGAGGGCTACAGTCCAAGACCAAATGACAGAAACGACCAAGGATACGATGACCCTTACCAGGAGAGTTACAATGCCCCAGATTATGATTTCCATGCCCATTACCATGATGACGAAGATGAGCACAGTTATGCCCCAAAACACCAAGAAGAGTCTCATGATCACCCGCATGGTGATTACCCCGAACAGACAAGCAGTACCCACCAACAGCCATACAGGGATGAACAGTATGGGGACCATCAACAGTACGACAGTGGACCCAGGGAACACCAGAAGAGTCAAAAAAGGTATCAGGAGGAGGCTCCAAAAAATAAGAGATACAACAGACCTCAACAGTACGAAAAGGATCGATCGGAATCTCGACCTCAGAAACATTATGAAAGACAAGGATCTGGGAAATCCCGTGACGAGCCTTGCAGGATAGAAGAGAAAGATGGAATGACTTGTAAGGTAAGAATATGGATGTTGTAGAGGGATAGGCTATTAACACAAGTGTATTGTGGCGCACATTAAATTAGTTTGCATGCCTAATTAAGTATAAAAAAATAGCATGTGTATTGTCTTTTTCTTAATAAGAAGAACTTTGAAGATGATATGATGTAATGATAACAACTTTAATTGTAATATAGTAAAGGGTCATCTTATATGAATAATTCAGGTTTGCTCTGGAATATAAAGCAGATATATTCTAAAGCTGTACTGACAAAGTTTTCATACCCTGCATTCCACTTAGCATTCTCCTTCTCTAAACTCGGTTCAAAATATTTTTCTTTTGAATAGTCAAAAGTATGATTTCTACCCACTGGTTCATCCATGCGTTTACAGTCTTGTGTTACGGCTAACCTTAATTGTAGCAACTAATTTACATTTCATTTTTAACTATATGTATGAAAACTGCTATCTGGAATTCTCTCTCTCTCTCTCTCTCTCTCTCTCTCTCTCTCTCTCTCTCTCTCTCTTCATATATATATATGTATATATATATATATATATATATATATGAATATATATGTATCAGATTCAGAATGATAGATAATAAATATTACATGTTCTTCATTAATTGTTTTCTTTATTTACATTAAATTGGTCACATACCATCAAAGACTAAGTTTTGAGGACAGCTTATGAGTTTATGATTTAATCGAATTTCTCTGTTTAGGTCTGCAAAGACGACGAAGGAGGATTTTCGGAGCATTGTGGTCACAGCACCAGAAGAGGCAAAGACAGAGTCTACTCCAACAGTCGTCGAGGCAGCCAAAATCGTAAAGGGCCCGATGTCGGAAAGAATCCTCACAGCAGTAGCCAGACACGCTCCGACCCCGTTTATCTTCAGAGGTAATAGGATGATTGTTGACAATTAGGCAAATATCAGGGCAGGAGAGATTTAATTATTATTATTATTATTATTATTATTATTATTATTATTATTATTATTATTATTATTATCATTATTATTACTTGCTAAGCTACAACCCTAGTTGGAAAAGCAGGATGCTATAAGCCCAGGGGCTCCAACAGGGAAAATAGAGCTAATAGGAGGGAAAAACTTTGGAGGAGGACAATCTGAATATGTATAAAGGACATATTAAAATGATGGATACTAAGTTCTGAGATGAGGAAATTTTAAGTTTGGTGAAGGAATAATGGAGGTTATTCGACGCGTAGTTTAAGCCTATAGAAAAGAATATATGCAACTGTACAAGAGGATGGATAGTCGAGAATAAAGTAAGAGAATAAGAAATTGCAAGCAACAAAACAGAGATAAAAGAGAATGACAACTAAGGAAAATAAAAAGCAAAAGGATTTATTAAAAAATGAAATATGGATCTCAGAATAAAAACATGCAAGAGGATGGACAAATGCTGTCAAAGGAGAGTGCAGTCCTTTGTCAATAGAGAGAATATTATGAAAACCTGTTGAACGTCAAGGATAGAAGAGAGGCAGAGCTGAATGGTGTATGACTTAAAAGGATTATTGAAGGTTATGATACTTATGGAAGTGCCTCTTGGGGTTATATGAAAGGCAATCAAAAGGATGAAGAAAGAAAAGACACCAAGATTTGATACTATTTTGAATGATATAATACAGTGTGGCGATAGTGTGAGTCTTTGACAGATCGGTGTTTCTAAGGTGTGTTAATGAGGGAAAATTTTGAATGGAATAAGTGAGAAAAATAATTGTTGCATTGTATAAATACAAAGGAAAGGCAGATGTAAGATTTATAGGGGAGCAATGCTATGTCCTATACAATGGAAGATGGAGGGTAGCAATACAAGGGAGAAAGTAGGATAGGTGACGAAAAGATTGAAAAATAGCAAAAAGTGGGCATTTAAAAAAAAAAAAAAGAGGAAGTGCGGATGGATAGCTTGTTATAAAATAAGTATTTGAAAATTTTATAAATAAAGAGACAAATCTATATGTCATACACCTTCCCTCTTCCCATAAAACATTTTAGATATGAGTAATAGAAAGGCAATATGGAGTAGGGTGACCATGCTCTCGTTAGAGTTTCCAGGCTGAAGAAGGACAGATTTGGTGTGAAAGGGGTTTGATGCAGGGGTGTAAAATGTTCTTATGGTTTTTCAACATTTATATCAATAGAATGATGTAAATGGTCAGAGAAAGGACTAATATAAGCGTAAAGCTTTGGGATAATGCAAAGGTTGTGAATGGAACGTTGATGTCTGGAGATGATATAGTTTTGATTTAGAACAGTAAAGAAAAACTGCAAAAGCTGATTAAAACAATTGAATATGATTGCAGGAGGAAATGTGATCACGAATCACGTAAGAAGTGTAAGAGTTAATGAAGGTGGTGTATAGAATGTTATTATAGATGTGGAAGTATGAAAAGAATTAATTCAAGTATCTATGAATAGATATGGTGGATGATGGTAAAATGAAATAAGAGTTAACTCACATGACAGGAGAAGAAAAAATGAACAAGAGGTGTACAGAAGAATAGTAAACAGCTTTGAATTTATGGAGATGTCAAGTTGGGAAGGTATAAGAGGACGGTTAAACCAACTCTCCATTATGGAAGTTAAGTGTTGATCTAGAATGGAAATGGAAGAAGAATATGCTGTATTTTGAAGAGAAGATTTGGTAGAAAGTATGTGGAGTTATGCAGAAGAATCGGAAAAACTTTTAGCAGTAGGAGAATATAACATAACCTTTTGAGGTCGTTTGCTCAATGGAAATAATGAAGGACGATAGGTCAGTGAAAAGAATGTATATGTCATAGGTGTTAAGTGGAAGCACGAAAGAACGGTTTGATAGATTGTGTAAAAGATGTATTGGAAAGGTGGGCCTATGGTTATCAAAAAGCAAAGACTATGCAAGCTATGGGCGAATGGTGGATCGTGGGAGCCAGGGTGTTTGGCACTCTTCTGATAAGTCTTTCGTGCAGGTGTATGGAGGACCCAATGTTCTGAGAGTGTAACAACAAATGGGTGTCATCCACAATTTTGCTGGTAAATGAATGTGGTGGAAGAAATGTTTTTTTTTCTTTTTTCTTAGAAAAACTCTCATTTAAGGAGAGGTTTACTGTTTACACGGGTACAAGTAAACTAAAGATAGAAAAAATAAATGTGTACTAAGTGGCCATTTCCTGTCACGTTTATTGAGTAGAGGTAGAAGCAGATATCGAGATTAAAGCCGAAATCATCACCTAAGATCATTAGCTTATAAACTTATAAAGTTTCAATCAGAAATAATTACATAACAATCAAAAAGTGAAAAAAGTTAATACTTCAAGAAAGAAAATAAAATTTTTCAATCATAGTTTTTCGTAAATGACCTAGTTTTCTCATAGAGAAAAATCTTCTCGAATTAAACACCTTTTTACGCAGCTGAAAATAAATTCAAGATCCCTTCTGAGCAGTTAAACTCGAATGGAAGACAAATGACAGGCAAAGGAATCCTGCATTTAGGATTTTCCATCGGCGAATATCACCCGATCGCCCCTTTTCTTCTCCCGTGAGAGGATCATTCGAAATTTATGGCGCCCTCCACAAAAGGATAATGGGACTCCTTTGGCTGGATGAACTTTAAATTAAGCAACTGTTTCTAAGGTCAACTGCGATGGGTTGCCATTTTTAAAAGCTCTCGCATTACTCGCTATTCATAGACTGAATGATTGAAGAGGATTTAGGAATATGGTTAGTAGTATACCTTTACGTCTACTGTTGTATGAATGTTTTCTAATATGGGTTTGTCTGTTGTTACACACTCATACATACATACACACACATATATATATATATATTATATATATATATATATATATATATGAATATATATATATATATAAATATATATATATATATATATATATATATATATATATATATATATATATATATATATATATATATATATGTGTGTGTGTGTGTGTGTGTGTGTCACTAACACACGTGACTTTAGTATAAGTAAATATCAATCACAAAAGACATTTAATATTGAATAGAACCTATATATGTCCACTGAAAATTAATTTATTAGGATAAATGCTTCTGGCTGTACATTGTTTTGACTCAGAGGCATATATTCGAGTCTTTGCCCAGCCAGAAGCATTTATCATAAAAAGAATTTCCATTGGATATATATTCCCAAGGTTGAATTCGATATTAGATGCTATTTGTGGTTGATATTTAGTTACACATTATACATACATACATATATATATATATATATATATATATATATATATATATATATATATATGAGCATATAAATGTGTATACTGCATTATGTAACAGTTTTCAACTAATAAATTCATTACACTCGCAGGTCTGGGAAAAATCTTGGGCACCCGCCAAAACCATACCAGGAGAACTCCTATAGACCATACCGAGATGACGACTACTACGGGGATTATTCAACATTAGTGTGAGTTAACCAGTATTTGAATTTGCTTTCTCTTTATTCCGGCTAGAAAATTCTGTCGAAACCTTCACTGACCAAGAATTTTAGGTTGATTTCTCTCTATGGGACTCTTAGTAGGCTGTCATAAACTAGTAGATAATCGATTATTTTTCCTTTTTGATCAAGGAATCTCCCTTTCTTTTATTATTGTTATTGCAGACTGTGTATTTAATGAAAATAACAGCTCTCTGCTGACAAGGAGAAAACGTATGTGACACTGTACGAAAAAAAAAAGTTAAGATTAAAGGGAGAAGGTACTCAAGTATTCATGCTACATAATATTAGATGTGTTCTTACCAAGGTACATATAAGTACCAATTACTTAATTCTCCCAAACATCGATAAAAGTATACAGAAAAGCGAAGCTTTGCAAATTCCAATTATATTTTATGCACAGTACTCCTCTTTTCTTTTATATATAATTTAGTAGATTGGGATCCAGGTTGCAAGCTGTTTCCTAGGGATCTGTCTCGGCCCCCATTGCCCTTTTCTACTTCAGAAGTAGGTCTTCTGAAAGCTATTCAACTTTGAAAATGATATCTTTGGTCTTATGGTTTTAATCGAATATTCTTCTATTTTTTATTTATAATAAAGGATATCGGCGTCAATGACCTTAGATGTCAGGATACCACTAAACCTCAAATCAATCAATCAATCAATCCTTAGGTCTCCAACAATTCCTGTTGTGGCCACCAGTACAGGCTACTTTTCTGGAACAAACCGGGTTCATGGTTTGTGCATCTATTTCTCTCAAGAAAAGAAAAATAACTACAATAAATAGAGTTTCTAAGTCCTCACATGAATAGTTGTTATTTATGAGAGAATAATTCCGATTAAAATTAAGCAAACAAACCTTACTATTTTTTCCAGTCATTCAAACCTAATTAAAACTAAGTTAATCAGAAATCCATTAAAGAAAATCCCATTTTTTTCCCGATTACACAAATTCTCTTTCGTCCCCTCTAATCCTAGTTTCAAGGACGCAGGCGGACTTAAGATTTATTGATTATAAATCGTTTCCGACACATCTGGTTTTATACCAATTCCCAATTTCCGCTTTGAGCGATTGGCCTTATCGGAAGTTCTCTTTTCCACACCAGAATTCCGGAAATCTTTTTCGTCGCTTGGATCCATGCCACTCAGAGAGAGAGAGAGAGAGAGAGAGAGAGAGATTCAGCGGCTTTGTATTAACAGAATAATGCTAACGGCAGGAATCGTAAATGTACATGTCTGATCTATTATTTCAACCATGAACAAATTTCCTGTAGGTTGATTTATATATATATATATATATATATATATATATATATATATATATATATATATATATATATATATATGTACATATATATATATATATATATGTACATATATATATATATATATATATATGTGTGTGTGTGTGTGTCTGTCTGTGTGTTACTGTATGTGTGTCTGTATTTTGTGTATATAGCTGTTCAAATATGTACATTATAACTATGTTATGTAATAATTATGAGACTATTGTAGTTTGGTAGTATATTGCATTAAATGTAGTTATTTCTGTAGTCCCATAAAACTTAGGCTAGATTTTGTTGTCCTTAAACCTAAGATTGCTTCAGCCATGGTATCTATGAACATACCATTCCTTTGATGTTCACTGTAACTTCATGAACTATTCTTACAGCAAAATCAACCAAGGTTAAGCCAAGATTGATGCAGTATTGGTAAGCTGTTAAC
>NC_090729.1:158990228-159000228 GCF_036898095.1 Palaemon carinicauda | reverse complement strand
AAGAGCTCAAGACATTGTTATTTTGATAGCCAATAGATGGCCCTAGCAGTAGAATACCAAATTGCTAATTATCCCCCGCATCCACGCATTATAATTTTCATTACTTCATTTCTGTTGCTATTTAGGCACAAAATTGCTATAAAGCAGACTTGGTGTTCTTTGTTGTCTGGTCACAACTTAATTCTTAAGAAATTACAAATTTCACAATAAATGTCACACAAATATTTCCTCAGTAAACAATCGTTAGTTCAATTATCTTTGGGGGTTGGGGTTGCCAGATAGTGCTACATTCAAGGTTTTACACAGTTATTTGATTTAATTTTCAATTACTTTTTGAAACAAAAATATAATTAATATGTTTCATGGCATGACATGTATTATTAGTAAGAACTACGTAGAATACAATATTGTTACATTCCGAAGGGCATAACAACACAGACCCCCCCCCCGCCCTAGATCCCTCCCTTAAATCGTAACGAGTTTTACTTTACGACCAATAGATGGCATCAGAGGCACCTTGTCCAAACTAATATAGTATGTTATTTGACGAACACGTTTGTCAAAAAAGAGTGGTAGGAAGGTAGAGGCTAGAGAATTGGTAGTTGGTAAATTGTCCAACGATCCTTCCCTTATTAAGAATGAATATTTTTATCAGAAAATTGTGTGAATTTCTCATATGCTATCGGAAGCAACTGCGTTTACTTATAGAAGTGTTTAGTATTTCCTTTCTTCATTAGAACACATGGATGGTAAGTCATATTCCTGTACAAGTGATCAAGGTAACAATCATTAGCATAGTTGAAGATTCGTGGGACGAGTTTAGGACAGCGTGCCTAATGGAATTTTCTTGATAGGAGAATATCATTATTCATTACAGATGCAAATCATTTAAGGAGTAATAGTTATGTGCCAAAAGGTGCATGACTATGGTGTACTTTGATATTCTTATAATTAACGTAATCAACATAGACAAATCGAATTAGGAAAAAGAAAATGGTCATATTTCTGTGTCTTCGCCAACGCTTGACTGTTGCGTCATACACCTGCGAATTTGTATTTGTTAATAAGGGCGGTCCAGAGTACAAATTAATTATAAAATAAACCTTACCATCCCTTTCTTAGTGAATGTATGCACGTCACTAACGCTGTTTCTTGGTTCAATATAGGTTGAAAGAATCGATTAAGTATATATATATATATATATATATATATATATATATATATATATATATATATATATATATATATATATATATATATATATGTAAATATCACCCACGAAATGCATTTAATACCGAATTCTATCTTGGGAATACATATCCACTTGGAATTCATTTTATGGTAACAGCTTCTGGCCGGGTGGTGATTCGAATCACCACCTGTACGGCTTGAAACTATGCTGGTAGGGTCCCTGCCAGCATAGTTTCAAGCCGTACAGGTGGTGGTTCGAATCACCACCCGGCCAGAAGCTGTTACCATAAAATGAATTCCAAGTGGATATGTATTCCCAAGATAGAATTCGGTATTAAATGCATTTCGTGGGTGATATTTACATTAATTAAAATCACGTGTGCTTGTGATATATGTTCATTAAAATAACCACGTGTTGCAAACTCACGATTCAGCTATCATGGTGGAGATGGGTCTATTTCAAGTCTATGAACAGAATCCTGAATTCGACAGGAATATGTAGGGGGACTTGTCATAAACTTTTAGTCTCTCTTGATAGCTGAGTCGGTAGGGTCCCTGCCAGCATAGTTTCAAGCCGTACAGGTGGTGGTTCGAATCACCACCCGGCCAGAAGCTGTTACCATAAAATGAATTCCAAGTGGATATGTATTCCCAAGATAGAATTCGGTATTAAATGCATTTCGTGGGTGATATTTACATTAATTAAAATCACGTGTGCTTGTGATATATGTTCATATATATATATTTATATATGTATATATATATATATATATGTATATATATATATACTGATATATATATATATATATATATATATATATATATATATATATATATATATATATATATATATATATATATCAATGTTCTCTCTTACCACTAACGGCCACGGTCTTCCTAAATCAATGGTAGGCCAATCAAGAATATAAAAAAAGCTGATTCTGAAAGATCGTTGAGAGAGAGAGAGAGAGAGAGAGAGAGAGAGAGAGAGAGAGAGAGAGGCTACCCACAAGACAGGGATGCTGATGATCTCTGCAAATGAATCAGAAGAGACGGAGTATACCTATAACAAGAAGAGCCAATGTTGCATTAAGCTATTAAAGATATATGACAATTATTTGTCAACATTTATTTTTATTACTGGGAATATTGATGGTAATGTTTTTAAGGAATTTGGTGCTGGGCATAGAGGTGAAGATGATAGTTGGGAGAGGCGGAAATGTAAGCACCCGTAATCATAATGTCTCCTAGATTGATGAGAAAATAAATAAAGTTTTGATTTATACAAAAGTTCATTTCAAAGAAAATGTTTTCTTTTGTAACGATATCAAAGTCAGTTTAAATCATTACCAATAAAACACAAGAAAGGTTTCCCCTTTTTTTTTACATTTTTGATTCAATGGAAGGTTAACAAAAATTACAGGTTGTTGGATGTCAAGAAAGGTTAATCAAGATTTTTCAAAGTATTAAAAAAGTTTTGATTAAATATATTATGATGCATGCAAAGTTTATAATTGACAAGTTGAAAATTTGAAAAGTAAACAAATTTGATATTATGTTTACTGATTGACGGAATTTTTTTTTTGTGGTCTTTAAAAATATAAAAACGAATGTTAAAAAAGAATATGTCATGTGAATGAGCATGTGTTGAAGAGACCCATATATATCTTTTTGATTTCTGCAGGCAATATATATACATATATATATATATATATATATATATATATATATATATATATATATATATATATATATCTTTCTTGGTAGGGATTCTTTAACGTGATGAAAGAACTTTTGTATGGTTATGATCAGAAAAGCTCTACTAGCCAGGGCTACACATACTAGGTTAGTTTGTTGTGAGCGATCAGACAAAGGTCTCTTACCATCACAAATCCGCAGTTGGCCAGCGTGGTGATGAAAATTGGCCAAACCTCAGACATGAATTAACTTTTCTGGGGCCTTTCTCCTGCAGTGACCTACAAACTACTGCACTTGTTGCTGTTGTTGCAAATGTATATATATATATATATATATATATATATATATATATATATATATATATATATATATATATATATATATAGGAAAATTTCATTACTAAAACTCGTGATTTTTAATTTTTCAATTAAGCTACAAATATCCTATGATTGATAGAAATGTGAATAAAGGTTAGGCTGGTCTAAACAGGCAAATATGTATCCTAATATCTATCGGTCATAGGTTCGAATCCTTGGCCTGGCAGAAATATTTATCATTAAAGAAATTTCCCTAAGCATATAAGATCCCAAGGCAGAGTGAATTCGATATTAAGGGGTGTTTGTAACTTATTTGATAATTATATATATATATATATATATATATATATATATATATATATATATATATATATATATATATATATATATATATATATATATATACATATATATATATATATGTATATATATACACATATATATTGAATATGTATCACTAACACTCGTCATTTTAATCAAGGTAAATATCAACCCCAATGGCATTTATCATCGAATTCTATGCTTGGTAATGTACGAGTATATCCACTGGAAATTCATTGTTGATAAATGCTTCTGGCTGGGCAAGGATTCATCTTTTTATGCCCTGAACCGAAACAATGCCTGCATGGATGACTTCACCTGTCCAGCTATCAAGATATATATATATATATATATATATATATATATATATATATATATATATATATATATATATATATATATATATATATATATATCTTTTTTCATATCAAGTTCACTGTACGTATACCTATCGAATTCAGGAATCTGTTCTTAGACTTGAAATCAACCCATCAGATCTCCCACCGTCAGAGCCTTTACAAAATTACCCCCCCCCCCCCTTCCCACCCGAAAAACGTTCCTGCGTAGGTGTTAATGACCGCATTTTACGCACCGGTTTGTCTTGTTATAATTATTAAAAGGGAAGAAATATATTTCTATGATTAGTTGTTCGCGGTGATACTTCTAAAAACATAAACCTTATTTAAACATAACTAGCACTTTTAATTACAGAAGCCTATATCAACTGGAAGAAAGAGCCTGTTTAAAGATAAGATGCTAAACACATGTCTGAGAGTTGGTGTAATTTTAAGACACATTGCAGTAAATTGCATTAAACCAGGTACATGTACAGTATTGATCGGCTTTATTTTAAAGACCATAACTTATACAATACAGGGAATTGTTTTGAGAAACGCTATGACGAGACAAAAAGAACAGTCCCATTTATCTGGCGGTAACATGATTGGATACAATTTCTAGGAGGAGCTGCATGATTGTCTCCTATAGAGTGTTATGGAAGAGGAGAGTAAAGGAATAAATGGAGATTGATTGATTGATTGATTTAAAGTTTTCAGGCAGGAATAAATGGAGAATAGGGATAGATGGATAGAGGCTGTCATGCTGAGTTTGTATGCTTTTGGAACCATAGAAATAAGAGTCAAACATCAAGGTGCATGTTGTAAAGAGCCATGAAACTGAAGACCATCATCAGCTTGAATGGCCAATGCCATTTTACCTATTTCGAAAAAAAAGATACTGAGGTGAATATCATTTGGAAATTCGTTCTTATTTTACCTTCCATTTTCGTTTCATTGAATTGTTTCTCATTATTTCTGTCTTAGATGGATTCCGGCATTCTATTATGATTACGGGTTTCATTTGATTTCTAAAAAATTTTTCTGTTTGTTTTAAAGCAAGTGTAAAGTTAGAAATAAACTGTGCGCAATTTTCTTTAAACTTATGAGCACATTACTTCATTATCTCTTTACACGTAAGCTCTTTCAATTGCTATCTAATTATCTGAAAGAGAAATTAAGCTAGAAAATAAGATTCACATTACCGTTAATTACGATTTGATAAAAAACGATGTTAGTTGGACATGTTGCCTTTTGTTTGAAACATCACTCAACAACTGTTTAGCCACGACCAGAAATTTGGTACTATACTAACTTTAAGGAAAACTTAAACCTAGGTTCTTAATTAATTGGATGTCTTAAGGAGTATGACATGACAACTACGGTCGTATTAGAGTTTATCACTGATGTTCATAAATCAAACAGCCCACACCTGGTTGGAAAAAAAAAACTTGTGATGGATGTCATTAGATGGCACAGTGCGTACGATTACCAACAACTTCCTTCTGATCAAAGTTGGAAGAAGAAGACTTGATTAGACTAAGTTAAAGGTCTTCCAACGAATGAAAGACTTTATTAGATTAGAATCAGGTCCTTCAACGAATGAAAAACCATATTAGACTAAGTTCGAGGTCCTTCAATGATTGAAAGACTTTTTTTAGTGTAAGTGAGAGGTCATTCAAAAGATAGCCTTCAAGGAAAGAAATTCATGAGACTAAGTTAGATATCTTTCGACGAATGTATAACTTTATTAGACTAAACTATGAGTCGTTTCATGAATGAAAGACTATTAAACTAAGTAAGAATCCTTTCAACGAATAGAAGACCTTATTATGCTAAGTTGGAGGTCCTTCGACGTATGAAAGACTTTATTGGGTAAAGTTAAAGGGTCTTAAAAAAGAAGTGAGATAAATAATTGAAGATTAATTGAGAGTTATCAATGCCTCCCTAAACAGAGAAGAAGCAGGAACACCCAGATGTGATTCCACATCATTTCCAGCCCATGGATCCCGAGGACAACTACGCAGAGCTGACAAAAATGGTGTCTCAGTTCCAGAAGAAAGATAGGTCGTCTTGCAAGCAGGTTGGCTATGACTCCTTTACAAGTCTTTATGTTATAGTTCTTATCAATTCGAAGAAGTTATTGAGTATAATATTTCCCGTTTAAAGTCTCCCCGGTTTTGTTTATATGGTATGAAGATGTATCTTATTCATTATTTTATAGCCCTTTTCTGTTAGAACATACTCCATTTACGCTGCTTATCCAAATACTTTATCTCTCTAAATAACTCTCAGGTCCAGAGAAACGGCATGTCATGCTTCGTGTGCCAAGACCCTCACGGTATGGAGGACGAGGAATGTATGTACGCCTCTCAAGACCCCAACGGGCACGACATCAAATACTCGGAGGAAGTCTCGTACGGGGACGCAAGTTAATTCAAGGACTTCGTCTACCTTTGAGGAGGTTCAGATAGTTGAGGAATTAGTTATTGCCTTACAAGAACTTTTTCAATACGGTAGTTTTCAGTCCCCCTTGAGTCTGACCGTCTCATCCGGATTTCAGTTTTTCTTTAATATGTGGTTGTTATTGCCCTTTGGAAGCTACAATTTGTTTCTTCTTCTTCTCTTAAATATGAATTTTGAGTTTGGTTGATATCTCCTTGTCGTAACTTTTGCTTCTGCTTTCCCTTGCTTGTTATTCTTCTTTTTGAGTAATGATTTACTCTGTTTCTATAACATTTGGATTAAATTCATTTCCAATAGAATTGCAATGCCAATATCCTCGAGAGTAATTTACTGTGAAACGTTTTTAGACCTCACCTACTCAGGATTTTATTTTTGCCAGTCATTCAGTTAATGTTACTAGATGTTGTAGTTTATATTCGTACTCTCGTTCTTGAACATTTCCTCTCCACATTATTTTTTTTTATCTTCAGTACTATATTCGCGTTAGTTATTCTGTTTCATCTATACACAATTCTTTAATTAATCATTCTTTTATCTCTAGCTGTTTTTTTCAGGTTTTCTGTTACTTTCACATTTTTTTTACCATTCACCATCGTTTTTGCAGTTGGTGTTTGAAGTAAGATTTGTGTTTTTTTTTCCTGTGGTAAATTTACATTTCTTGTCAAAATTAATTTATTTTCGTAATGAGTGTCAACTTTGTCTATTTTGTATTGCATATGCAGTCTTATCTGAGTTTACATATTGCGTTAACATATTATTTAAGCTTAGTTACTTTACCTTTGATAATGCCATCATATTTCTTTTCCCCATTTCTATATTTCAGAACTTTATTATTATTATTATTATTATTATTATTATTATTATTATTATTATTATTATTATTATTATTATTATTATTATTATTATTATTATTATTATTATTAATGCGCTCTTTTATGAACACAAAAATTCTCCCCTTTTACTCCTTTTGTTCAGAATTGTTTCGTTGAGGCAATTCTTGGTATTTTTGCCACTATCGTCATGGTAAAGTGTTAACCTCAAACGAAAGTCACTACTTCCGTTCGAGTTTATCTCCGCCATTTAGAAATCCTAAATCAATATTAATCAGCATCCCTTAAGATCTTTCATATATATCTATTTTTACGACTTTTTTTTTTCTTATTGCTTCAAGCGCTTTATTTAGTGTTCTGGGAAAAGAGAAACTTTCGACGAAGCAAAATTGGAATGAACAGAAGTTTGTCAGTAATTTGCAGCCAAACTTAGTCTCAACTGCCCTCGGCACCTACCCAGTCTCCCCTTCCTTGGAAATCATCCCAACTCACCAAAATGTATCCCAATATCCTCTATAGGACTTTTACAAAACTCTTTCCTTGAATCATTCCAAACTCTCCTTGGTGCCTTGCTTATCCCAATTCTTCCTGGAAGACCTTCCTTCCCTAGATCCTATCCAACTCTTCCCAAGAACCTATATGCACATCCTGCAACGTGGAATATATTCCAAGTAATTCAATGGAACTAATTTAATCTTTGCTCCCATCTCTACTATATACCAATTCATTAGCCTACCATAACTCCACATTGGAATCTTTCCCTACTAACTCATTTAACCAACAGGGGGCCTGTGATCTCTATCTAAAGCATTCCATAAACTTATCACATCCCCCTTTATAAGTTACAAATTACCATAACTCAGTATGCGGCGTTCCCATACCCTACTGGAACTTCTAACAGATACTTGTGTCAACTTTCCTTTCAAGCTTAGCTTGACCCCCTTAGACCTCTTTCAACTACTTTATAATTAATTTGAGCTTCCAGCACGCTACAAACTATGCTTAATTATTTATCTTAATGAGATTTTTGTCATTGTTTTGTATCAATTTCTTTGAGTACGTTGTATCTGAGTTATTCCATATGGCAATGTTTTCTCTGTTTATATATGGTTAGATATCGTTTAATTTTCAGTCTAAAACAATATTCAATAATCGAAGAACTTTTCATATAGGCCTCAAATTTAATGAACTGCATTAAACGTTTTCATCATAATAAATGTTTTTGACAAATCCCAGCGAATACTTCAATATTGTTTTGTTTATTATGTTCTTTGATTTATAATTTATTTTCGTATCTGCATTTGGTTTGCTTGTTGATTATTATTGTGAAGGTGTTCATGAACTCCAATACTTAAAACTTTGGAAATTTTCCAGTAATTCTTTGAAGATATTATTAAAGGCTTTCACCTCACTTCCAGCTTTCCAGCAATCAACCACTTGTCTTCCAAACTTTTCATGTATTTTCTGAAATTTTCGGGCCCTAATCATGTCTCAGGTTGTATATCCATTTATGTTATTGGACACATATGTGTAAAACACGTTTAATCTTGTAGATGTTATGATATTAATAAAAGCATTTTTATAAATTGAGTTTATTTTATTCATTCATGCGTGTGCACACACGCAATTTATATATATATATATATATATATATACATATATATATATATATATACATGTATATATATACATATATATATTATATATATACATATATATACATACATATATATATATATATATATATACTATATATATATATATATATATATATATATATATATATACATATATATATATATATATATATAGGTTGTTTTCCTTGTTTCTTCAGAGAAGAAAATGAAAAGTTACACCCACATTTATCCTTTACCTGAATTGAGAGTGAAGTATAAAGATACTTATCTGAGGAAATCAAAAGAAATATCAAAGAAAACCTAGCTAGATTTAGTAAACAGAGAGAGGCTAGTACTGACGTATACAACTATGACGTCAAGCGTAGGTTCCTAGTAATACTGTAATGATCGTAAAACCGCAAATATTTCCCCTTTGTGTACAATAAGAAATGCCTTCAGTACGTTAAGCAATAATTATAAAAATTTAAATGGCATGCTGTAAATGTATTATAATCCAAACTGTTTTGTATGTACAATCAAAGTAAATAAATAAGGAAATTGTTAGTGATTCTGTTTTAAACTTAGCCGAGTTGGAACTACTGTACTTGTTTGCATCTCGGCCCTCACCACTTGAATAGGCAAGCACGGTAATTGAATCCAAAGATATAAATTTATCATTGAAAGCAGTAGGCCTAACTGCATTATTTCATTATCATTGAAAGGAGTAGAGCTACCTGTATTGCGTTAATATTTTCATGGTATACAATCTTATGTTGACTATGGGAATATGCAGTAAAGCAATTATAACGCATATTCTCTTTACCCTTTAACTGTCAGTTATACAAAATCTTTAGTAATTGATGAAATACAGTAATACTGAAATGAATATACGATCATTTAGAGTTGTCTGGTAACATATTTTTCCCCAATATACTTGGTAACCTTACATTATAGTCAACACCGCCGACGACAGGGCGAGGGAACGATATAGACAAAAGGACAAATATATATAGACAAAAGGAAAAAGATGACCTTTACAAGGGCAATACACAAATGACGAGTATGGAAGCATATGAAGCAACAGAAACTCCAGGGTAACAAGAATTTTCATAGAGAAGCCTTAATAAATATTTCAAGTTAAAGGAAACGCTAATTGCGTCATGGAACTGTATAGCACAATTAGTATTTAATTCATATCTAATTCCCATTACCTTATTTTATCCCAG
>NC_090729.1:158985228-158987728 GCF_036898095.1 Palaemon carinicauda | reverse complement strand
CACCACCGTATCCAAACGCACCCCAGACCATCAAAGAGGGGGGGGAACTTTACTGTCTTAGCAGTGGCCCTTGGGGTGATAGGGATCGCCACCTTTCTTGACCCAGACCTTTTTGCCTGCGGGGTCAGAAATATAAAACGTGGCCTCGTCTGTAAACAATACCTTCCTCACTCTCTCTATCGGCCACTCCTTAACCTTCTTACAGAACTCAACCCTTGCCTTCCTTTGTTTCTCAGTCACTAAAGGTTTCTTCTTTGCCTTCACCTTCTTGAATCCCAGATCGCCACTAATACGTTTCTGAATTGTTCTTACACTCGTTTCACTTAGCACATTTGGAAAACTTTCTTTTAATTGTTTTGCTGTTAACGTGGGATTAGCTTCTCATTTACTTTTTATGAATCTCAGGGCACGTGGGGACTGTTTCTTGGGGAGGCCGCCGCCATGCGTGTGCTCAGGGATTTCCTTCTCGCCAACCCCGCTTTGTATTTGGCAATGATATTCGACACTGTACGGCGTTTCACATTCACTTGAACACTTATTTCAGTTGCAGTAAGGCCTAACTTATAACACTCAATTATTCTAATAATATTATCTCTACTCGTATGGCCCCCAGGCATGGTCACAAAAAAATAACTATGGCGAAAAACCGATCTCTAGACGGCCCTCTCAGACGTGCGACTGTTCACTAACTAGGTCAGAAGGCGACTGGTTATGAGTCGATCGATAAAAACACAGGTTTCCCCGATTAGTGGAAACATCAAGCTTTGAGATGCCATATAGTCAATTTCTCTCGGTCGATTTTTTAGCCCTCGATATACGGCCACACCCAAAAACGAAGGTCGGGATTACCACGAGGGGGTCGCGGCAATCGCGACCCGGCGCTGACTGTATATATATATATATATATATGTATATATATATAGGCCTATATATATATATATATATATATACATATATATATATATATATATATACTGTATATATATATATATATATACATACATATATATATATATATATATATACAGTATATATCCTTACATACATATATATATATATATATATAAATATATATATATATACAGTATATATCCATACATATTTATATATATATATATATATACAGTATATATCCATACATATATATATATATATATATATGTATATACAGTATATATCCATACATATGTATATATATATATATAATATGTGTGTGTGTATATATATATATATATATCCATACATATATATAAATATATATATATACATATATATATATATATATATATAAATCCATATATATAATATATATATATTCATATATATATTATATTTATATACATATATATATATATATATATATACATATATATATATATATATATATATATAATATATATATATATATATGTATATATACACATATATAAAATATATATATATATATATATTGCTGTGTATATGATAATCTGTTCCATCAAATGCTAATGTTTTCCATATTGGAATGGTAAACGGTAATTGTTCAAAATAGGCAAAAGACTTAAACTGGAAAGCCCCCCGACCTCCTTTTCCGTATCGGGAACACTTAAGAAAGAAGGATCAACGAGTCATTTAAACTTCTGTGATGAATGGGTGAAATTCCTAACGCCGATAATTCTTTGAGTGGGTCGAAACTTTGATTTCCGTGAACCGAAGGGCTTATTATAATGAAGGAGAATAGGAGAGTGGCTTTTCTTGAATAGAGATTTTTACCATTCGTTTGTTCTATCAGTTTCCACATAAGTCGAAAATGAAGTGGTCGATAGAGTGATAGTTTCAGTTTTAGAGAGAAAAAAAATATATGTTTTTTAGATACATAAAATAGTGGTTAGAAATATAATCCTTACACGTAGGAAAAATGTTAAAGTTTTTTCACGAAAATAAATGGCTGTTAACTCGGCATATGGATGGAAAATATCTCTTTTGTGAGTTATTTCTATTTTCAGGTTTCACTGATTGTTAAGAAAGTTTGCTCTTTACAAGTTTTTTTTTTAAGACTGTCCTCTTGCTCTAAAGTTCGAAACTATTTGTGATTCAACATCTGAAAGTAAATTAAAGTGAAGCAAAGTAAATTTTATTACATGTTCCTATATCAGCTGGTATGCCTTTTTGCTGTCTGTTTCCCTTATATTCATTATGAGTATTTTAATTAAGCTGAAGGAAAGAAATCTTATGTTCGGCTCAGGCCCCGTCATACTACCTGACTAGCCACGTTTCTGTGAAAAAAGGCACTCTTATTACACTTCCGTCTCTCTCTCTCTCTCTCTCTCTCTCTCTCTCTCTCTCGTCAATGATATAAAATTATCCCCGTGTACGTATTATTTTGCCAAAGATTGCAGAATCACTTAGAATCGATATACAAGTAAAACAAATTCCCTATAATCAGAGAAATCTGTGCACCCCCATGTTATAAATAAATTATCTTATTCACTAAACTATTACTGAAATATAGATTTCAAGA
>NC_090729.1:158962728-158975228 GCF_036898095.1 Palaemon carinicauda | reverse complement strand
TTCAGAATATTTTACTCATATTCTAGAGAATATATGATCTTTAGAAAAAACAACCCCATTACAACCATAAATGTAATATATATATATATATATATATATATATATATATATATATATATATATATATATATATATATATATACACATAAATATATATATATATATATATATATATATATATATATATATATATATATATATATATATATATATAAATATATATATATATATATATATGTATATATATACATATGTATATATATATATATATATATACATACATATATATACATACATACATATATATATATATATATATATATATATATATATATATATATATATATATATATTTCTTTTTTGTTGTTCCATTGACAGGATTTTACAGAATTTCGTAAATATTTAATTTGCACTAGAAATCAATTCGGGATATAAAAAATTGCCGACCCATTATTTTACTTTTTTTTTCAGGAGGATGTGGTGCTTCGGCATAAGTGACGCTTTTGAAGTCTTCCCTTTCCCTTTGTGATTCTGTTCTCGTGCTCCTTTCAAGTTCTTTCCTGAGAGCAATGGAGGATATTAAGAGGGAAAGTCAGTAGATGAATAATGCAAATATGAGCAGCAATACTAGTTATGACTATTCAAAAATGGACTTTTTCATTGCAATAACATCCCTTTGACTCTCCTTCATATGTATTTTAGGAATTTAAACTTTAGAATTAAAACTGCGCTTCGCCTTGCAGAAGTTTCCAAGTGCACCTCATGATGTGACCTTAATCTCCTTTGTTGAACTTTAACATACAATTTTTATGCATTTCTTTCATCTCCAGCAGTACTTAAAGATTTAAGGAGAAAGGGTCTTGATGATATAAGATCAGAGAGAGCTTATGATGCGTTAGAAGAAGGGGGGGGGGGGGGGGTGCAAGGAGTCATAATTTGATGGCATGATTTTCATGCATCATGAAAAATAAACACATTCACGGTTTTTTCATTATTGAATTACTGAGTAAAAGTGTAGAGCTCTTCTTAATGGATTAGTCTTAATCTACAGCATATTCATTCTATATTTGGTGGATTTAAGAACCGAAGAAAGATTTATTTTCATTCTGGATTGTTAGTGGGTGTCAGGTGTAGCACCTTCGTTAGTAAGGAAGGTGTATCCTTGAGAGGTGGCCCAAGAACACAGTTCACCATTTGCACCTCAACTCACTTTTGATGGTTCCACGCACCACATCCTAACACACCATCTCAACTGATAGCTAAACCAAGTGAATAGTCATACTACCTTGTGAGTTAGTCTTTTTAAAGCAGATGCTTCCCCAATGAAGAAACATTCTTTGGGATAGATGGCCAAAAGGCATTTATGACTCTTCATCACTTCAACACCTGTGAGGTTGTCGAAGAATCTTGCCTTCTGATATTAGGTGGCTCAATCAAGATTTTAAATCTGGGACTATCCCCAAGCCTTCACTTCATTTAGTAAGAATTTCCGTCCATGTTTTCATCAACCCATGCTCATCAGCTATCAAGTTCCTTTGGCAATAAGGCAGGGAGGTGGGAGCAGGTCTGTAAAGGGACTGGTAGGTTTATGCAAATCACATACAAGGTGGTTTATGTTGTAATCAGTTGCTGTGGAATGGGTTAGTGTAGTGCTCGTCTTTGGCAGCTGCATGTGTCACCAGCAGACTTCTGAATGGAGTCATGCAGCTCATCTTATATCAGAGAGGGGCTTAAAAACTGCCTCAAAACATTGTCTACCCCATACTTTACCTAGGTGTCTAACCACAGACACTCAGACAACTCATATTACAGCCACAATAGAATAAATAAAAAATAAACTAGAAGGGGCACTCGGTAGAGTCTATGTCCAAGAAATTAAACAGGGCTGCCATCAAACATCAGAAAACAATGAGATAATTTCTATGCTAAACTTTCTTATGGCATCTCTCTCTTAATTGACATTCGTGAGGAAGATCCAGAGACTAAATATAGGAACCTACAGAAGTAATAATTGCCTTTACAAAGTGGCCTCATACAGACTGGTTTCATGTGAAATCCGATACAATTCATCAATTACTCAAACAAAAACGGAAATCCCATGACACTTACCTTACAAATCCCTAATCATCTTCCATAGTTGGAAGGACTTGCTGGTGGGTTGAAAAGGCTAAGTATATTCAAATCTTTTCTGTTGAAAAGAAAGTACATTGCTTTAATAATGCCATCAAATCTAGATTTAATCTCAAGAAAACCCCAATTTCCATGGTAAGCACACTTGATGCCGCAACCATCCCTAAAGAATGAATTGAGATCACCTGTTTCTTATATAAGGGAGAACAAATACTGGAATCCTGGATGAACGCCTTAATAATTCATATCTATGAGACTATAGGAGAGATAAGCTAGTCCAACAACATTCGAAGTATTTTTCTTCATTCTGCAGTTGGTAAAATAGAGGTTAAATTATGCTAGTATGCTTAACTAAACAGGTAGTATGTTGGCCAGGACACCAGCCACCCGTTGAGATTCTACCGCTAGAGAGTTATTGGGTCCTTTGACTGACAAGACAGTACTACATTGGATCCTTTTCTCTAAGTACGATTAACTTTCCCTTTACCTACACATACACCGAATAGTCTAGCCTATTCTTTACAGACTCTCCTCTGTCCTCATACACCTGACAACACTGAGATTACCAAACAATTTTTCTTCACCCAAAGGGTTAACTACTGCACTGTAATTGTCCAGTGGGTACTTTCCTCGTGGTAAGGGTAGAAGAGACTCTTTAGCTATGGTAAGCAGCTCTTCTAGGAGAAGGGCACTTCAAAATCAAACCATTGTTCTTTAGTCTTCGGTAGTGCCATAGCCTCTGTACCATGGTCTTCCACTGTCTTGGGTTAGAGTTCTCTTGCTTGAAGGTACACTCCGGCACACTGTTCTATCTCATTTCTCTTCCTCTTGTTTTGTTAAAGTTTTCATAATTTATATTGGAAATATTTATTTAAATGTTACAGTTCTTAAAATATTTTAATTTTCCTTGTTTCCTTTCCTCACTGGGCTATTTTCCCTGTTGGAGCCCATGGGCGTATAGCATCTTGCTTTTCCAACTAGGGTTGTAGCTTAGCAAGTAATAATAATAATAATAATATTAATAATAATAATAATAATAATAATATATCTGAATCAGTGTTAATAGAGATGCAACACGAGTTCAAAAATAAAAGAGAGACCATCAATAAGAGTATTACTCTAAGGTAAATGTATGGGATATATCGAGACCCTAACAGAGACTTATACTTACTCTTAATTGGCCTTTCTAAGGTCTTTGATAAGATTAACCCACAAGCTCTTATTAGTGGGGTACCATAAGTCATCCCGTAGGACATGCTCGTTAAAATTGATTTCTTTGCTTCCTTTGGTTCAGTTAGGCCCAAAATTAATTGGGCCCCTTTTTGCTGCTTCCCCCTAATTTTAGAATCCACAAAGCTTCGCTATTTGTTGATAGATTTTCACAAAATGAAAATCGTTTTAAGGGTTTCCGATCATGCTGAACTCGTTTTTTTTTTTTTTTTATTCTGAAAATGTAATCCGATGTCACTATCACTAATTTCTGTTAAAATCGACCCAATTTTGATAATGTATATTGCTAAAATTGAGGAAGTGATACCAAAAAAAAAAATGTATATAACTAATTGATAGCTCTTTGTATAGGTTATAGATGAAACATATTGCTTGGTGTAGTTATTTGTATTCAAGATTGATAATTCCATTCACCAAATTATAGCTTTGACTCAGTTTCTGACATAAAAATACAGAATCATTTCTTTGTAAAAAGGGATATAAGATGTTTCTATTGTTTTTTATGCACTTCACGAAATAAAAACTATTTTCTGTAATAGGATTATCACCTATAACAATATATGCAAGTAAATCCTCCAACTCGTAGTCATGCCTATCATTTCTACATTGACTTCCATAACCCCTTGTATAGCATTTGCAGAGTGGAGTGCAAGGAGGTCCCTTCTTGCTGCAACTGCATCTCCCATTGCATTCTGATTTGCATGAACATTCGGTAAGTTCAAGGACTCCTCCGGGTGCTGGTAAACTGAGAGACTGCTTAGCAATATATGCATCTTTCTTAGTGGTGCAGGTGCAGCCATTTTTTCAATTGAAGGAAGGACTATCGAGGCAGTAGGGTATGATTTGTCACACATGGATATATAATTTGCACGGGTAATATGTGGCAACAAGGCACCCCTAGTAGGAGGTAACATCTCTCTTTCCAAGTTCCTGGATCTGAACATCTCCCATCTCAAAGTAGAAAGACACATGGGACCTCTGGAAGAGTACACATAATTCTACTTTCATGAATACCATTGAGGAATATATTGCTCTTACAGCTCAACCTGGCCAAAGTCAGCTTCCTAGCAAAGTCCCTGAAGGACATGCACCTAGAGTTCTTATTGTTGATGGCATGGCTGTTATTGAATGTATAACGAAAGCACCAGCCATACACAAGCTTTCTGATCTAAGAAATGCTTTTACTAGCTATATTGAGTCAAAGATGAATGGCTATGTGTACTCTTCTAGAGGTCCCATGAGTCTTTCTACTTTGAGATGGAAGATGTGCCGGTAATGAAACAATGAGAGAGAGAGAGAGAGAGAGAGAGAGAGAGAGAGAGAGAGAGAGAGAGAGAGAGAGAGAGAGAGAGAGAGAGAGAGAGAGAGAGACCTTTTGGCAAGTTGAGGACCTGAATTTTCCAGAAGAGAAAACTGAAGTTGAACACCAGCGTGTAAAGGTACGTCCACACTGGCAACATCGTGTCTACCGACATATCAACAACAAAGTTGGAAACCTTACAGTCAACATCGGTACACATATCGACAACAATGTATGAAACTTTGTCTGCTACAATGTCTGGCAACTTATTGGCAACACGCGTCAACTTGGTGAAGCCGTCCACACCTCATTATAGACTTGAAAAGTATGTCGGCGTGCCAGGACGCACTGGCGGCTGCTGCTGCTGTTGTTGTGCTTATGTGTTTACAGCGGAGGAGGCACCGTCGTAGAGTCTGGACGAGACCCCCCCCTTTTGCATAATAGGTGTTGTGTGTCTGTCCGGGTATCTCCAACCAAGGTCTATAGATATAAGAGGTCTTCTCAGGCCACCTTAGTGTGCAGGTAGCCGGATGGTGGGAGTCGGGTCGGTCAGAGCGATGACGTCACTCAAACTTAACCGTGGCTGAGTAAGCTGTGGAACTTCCATAAGAAAATAAAGGAACCATGCTTTCTACTTTGTATTTTTAAATCTTTTCTAAGATTTATATTTTATTCTTTTAGGATAATAAAAGATTACAAATACATAACTTTATTACACTCAAACAACCAAACAAATATTTGATGATGTAAATAACTGAAATTTGTCGAGCAACAGACAGTTTAAATTCATAAAATAGAT
Source organism: Palaemon carinicauda (assembly GCF_036898095.1). Classification (NCBI taxonomy): domain Eukaryota; kingdom Metazoa; phylum Arthropoda; class Malacostraca; order Decapoda; family Palaemonidae; genus Palaemon; species Palaemon carinicauda. Next base: position 158,969,769 of record NC_090729.1, on the reverse strand, counting down.
AATGATATATACACAATATATATTTCAGTTATGTTCTATATCACGTTGCGAGCTTTTTCATTTTATTCTGCGCTTTTCTTGATGAACTAATATTCCTGTTTAAAACACGAATTCTAAAAAATGTACGACATCTAACAAAAAATTTAATCACTTCGTATGGTAATGGGATATCATTGCTTTTAAAACACTCGCTAATTATATCAGTCAATTTATTTGTAGCTCCTTTTCCAGGTTTTAGATATTTTTCCCCATGATGACAAGGAAAATGTTTTTCCATCGTTTTTAAATGCACCAAAAATTCTTCGCATGGTTGCATTAGTTTTCCATCTCTTGCACTTATGGCACCAATCCACGTGCCATCTCCCTTCGTTGCTGCAGTTCCAATACCTACGTATTGTAAGCCTCCATCTTCCATCGCTTTCCTTAATGCTTCTTTTTCAGTGTCAAATTCTACATATTCATCATTTTGCAAATCATTAACAAATTCCACTGGCAAACAAAACAGCATTGCCGATAGACTCATCTCTTTTTTAATAGAAGTTTCTTCATCTACAAAGGATGCGCTTTGTTCAACAGGAAAAATGGAAAATGAGCCTGACATCATCATATCACTATTGCAACTTTCAACGTTGCAGTTTGATCCCAACAGTTTGCTGTCTTTTCCTAGAATGTGGGCTCTGACTCGGTGCTTAAATGCGACGGGTGATGGGTGTTGATGGCATGCACCCATCTGTCTTATGCAGCCAAAAAAGTGTTCAAGACCATCTTGATTTAGCCTATAAGTGAGAATATATGATGTATAAAATTTAGCTTTGACCATTTTCAGCAGCTTCATTAGAGAATTGTACAATATAATTAACCCTTTTTGGAAAGGATAGAGACTATTGCTTTTAATTACTTTCATTTCTTTAGATACTCGAATCATATCTTGCAACGTTTTATTTTGTATGTCCAGATTCATCCCACGAGGTACTCGAGAATTGAATAAATCGAACCAGGTATCTACAAGATATATAAACTGAGTTGTGGTTTCCCAATGCTTATCTTCAAGCAGACCTTTGTTACCGAAGTACTGAAGGCATTTATATGTTGTTTCGGACAGTAATTGCACCGCTAATTTAACATTCATGCGTTGCATACCCATAACATTGATGTGCTTTTCAGAGAGTTTATGTGCTGTCCGTAGATCACTTTTGTTTTTCATAATTAACTCCCTGACTGAACCACAAAGAGCAAACCTATCTTCCGACAATGCAAATCCATGATCAAGAAAATTATTCCTAATGAGTTTTATTAGGTGCGGCGCATCGGCAAACACATGTATTTCTTTGTTATCATCTACCGGGTTAACAAATGCAGAATTGTCTATATCAATGCCTAAGGAATTCCACAAACTGATATTTGTTGATCCTAAGTCACTAACCAGGGCTACTACAGGAAACCCAGCTTTCTCAACCCGAATAATCAATTTAAAAAGGAGATCTTTTTTCATGTTAATGTCGAAATTATAATAAATAACTTGTTTCCAGGAAGTCGTAAGTCTTCTGATCATTGCGCATTGTACTTTGGATTTAGGATCATACAAAGTGTCCGCGCCTTTATCGTAACTCCAAATTTGTGCAACACTGCACTCGTCAAATGAAATTACACACAGACGCTCGTGTTAGAGCACTGACTCCGATTTTATTTTTAATAGAGGATTACCGATTCCAAAATGCCAGGTTCTACAGCTATCTTACTTGACCAGCGATATAAAGTTGATAAAGAAGGAAAAGGTAATTTCCACTCTTCTCTTAAAAACTTATAAGCTTTTGGACTCAAACTGCGTAACGTTAAGGCTTTGCTGATATCATCGTCTTCCCAAGTATTGATATTACTTCCAGTGTCAAGACACGCTACTTGTTTGGGTGAAAAGTATTTCTTTAAATTAGCTTTTACTACAGCAGTTGCTGATGCATACATCTCATTAAACTTACGTACATTGCTGTTTTCTCTTTTTCCCAGTTTTCCTTTCCTTTTTCCCTCTTGACCTTATTGTCCAACCATTTAGCTTTTTCATCTTTCCATTTAGCCCTTTCAGTAGCAAAACAGCTTTCTTTAACTTCCCACTGCTCTTTTCCTCTATATGAGAAGCATCCGAAAACTGCACAATTACCGTGCATTTTGTTATATATAAAACAGCTTTAATCAGCAAGGCGGAAGTGTACACCACGTTTGCTTGTAAACAACTGCCCGGTCAAGGGGTGATCGACCTTTGGTATGCTTGGGTGGACGCACCTATAGGTCCTGCCTACGTCACAGTCAGTACCTGCGCAGAAGAGTCATATTTTTGGTCGGGGTTGAGAAGACCTCCTTACTCTATAGACCTTGTCTCCAACCACATCGACTGGTCCACACGAGGGTTGCCAACATATCACCAATAAATCTCTACCAACATCTCGACAACAATGTTTCGTCAACAGTCTAACAACTCGTTGCCTACAAAGTTGTACACAGTGTTGTCGACATGTTTTGTCGCTAGTGTGGACGCACCTTAAGTATACAGGAGTGTAGGAGTAAGGGGGCTGGGGGGGGCGCGCTACAGTCCCCCACTTTTTTGCTAAAAATTAATTTTTCTATCTTTTACTTCAAAAAAGATTAAGAAATAAGAAAATGCATAAATTTAGTAACTCATAAAATATTCAAAGATATTAAATTACATAAATTTAGTAACTCATTCTTTACAAAAATTATCATTCAAAAGCAATCTTGAATGAAAGGATTTTGTTAACATGCATTCCCATGCTAAAGTAAGGAATTATTTTACTTATACGTAAATATTTACACCAAATTTATATATTCATATATATGTATATATACAGTATATACATACACACACACACACACACGCACATATATATATATATATATATATATATATATATATATATATATATATATATATATAGATAGATAGATAGATTATATTTATGCATATAATTATATAAACACTATGCACACACACACAATTATATATATATATATATATATATATATATATATATATATATATATATATATACATATATATATACATATATACATATATATATATATATATATATTATATATATATATGTATATATATACATATATATATATATATATATATATATATATATATATATATATATTTATGTATATATAAATATATATATATATATATATATATATTATACATATATATATATATATATATGTGTATGTATATTTATGTATATATATATATATATATATATATATATATGTGAGTGTGTGTTATAATGTATATATATGTATATATGTATATATATATATAAATATATATATATATATATATATATGTGTATATATATATATGTATATATCACTATATATATGTATATATAATTATATTTATGCATATATTATATAAACATATGATATATATGTATATATATATATATATATATGCATGTATGTATATTTATGTATATATATATATATATATATACATATATATGTGAGTGTGTGTGTTATAATTATATATATTCCTGTATATATGTATGCATATATATATATACATATATATATATATATATATACATATATATATATATATATATATATTTACATATATATATTTACATATATATATATATATATATACCTCTCTCTCTCTCTCTCTCTCTCTCTCTCTCTCTATATATATATATATATATATACATATTTATATGTACACACGCATGTATATATGTATATATGCGTGTCTATGTATTATATATATATATATATATATTTATATGCACATCCACATGTATATATGCGTGTCTATGTATTATATATATATATATATATATATATACATATATATATATATATACATATGTATATATATACATACATGTATATATATATATATATATATATATACCAGAAATTTTCTAAGCTGATGAATTCATTATCTTCTCTTTTTTCCCTTGCTTCGTTTGCAATCTCTGGGAACCCATTGTGTTATTCTTTTCTGTCCTCATTATATGTCCTGCACACGCCCATTTCTTTACCTTACATGTTATGAGATTATGCTCATTTTATTTGATCTCTCATCCATGATACTCTTTTTCTGCGTCTTAATATCATCCCCATCTTTTTTTTCCTCATAGGTATTTGAGGTGTAACTAGATTATATTCAAAGACTTCAGTAAAGCTCCAAGTTTCTGAAGCATAAGTTAATGATGGTAAGACCATCTGATTAAATATTTTTCTTATTAGGAAAAGTTGCGATGATTTTTCAGGTCTTTTGTGTCTCTTTTTGCGAAATTATATAATGATAATTTTTTTCCAAGCTGAACGTATAGAGCAGTCTTGCAAACATTTGGTTTAAAGTTCAGAGAGATTTGCTACTATGAAATATCCTCCATATATTATTAAATCCTTTATTTAGGCCATCTTTTGCTTTGTCTCTTTTCATGGCTTTTAATGGGTTTTTACTTATGCTGTTACTTTGGGTATCGGCTAAGATGTTATATCATTTCTATTGTAAAGGGTTATTCCTTATATTGTATAGCATTGTATAGAAATCCTCTGCATTTTTTATCAATTCATCAATTTTCATCCGTTACAACAAATATCTGTCGGCACTTTGTTCCAAGTCTTCTTTTTATTAACTCGATTCCTCTTCCTTTCTTTGGTTCCTCCTCAATTTTGGTCTGATTGTGTTTACGGATGTCTTGAGGTTTTAGTTTGTTTTTTGTTTTGAATTGTCCTCTTAATTCTATTTAATCTTACGTGGATTTTACCCTCATTTCCAATCTTTCCTTTATCAGTTTTTTGGTTCTTTCTGATAGTTTTCCTTGATCTTGTTTGGAAAATTTTCCAGTTATATTTTGTGCTGATTCCAACAACGATTTTGTTAAATTACTGTTTATTTTTTCTTTATTTGCTTTCATTCGTCATGTAGCCTAGGAGTACCTATTTTGTATTGTTAAACTAAACTCACCATATTTTTTCTCATCTCTTAATAATAGTTTTTCTTTCTTTCCTTACATCTAGACGAATTTTACTTCTCACAATTCTATGGTCACTTGATTTTAACTTGTTTACCACTAGTATATCTTTAATTCAATTAATTTTTTTCACTGAGAATAAAATTTATTTCGTTTTTCGTTTCAACATATGGGTTTCTCCATCTTAATTTTCCTCTTTGTATATATATATATATATATATATATATATATATATGTATATTTTAGCAAATTCTACAAGCATGTCTTCTCTGTCATTCTTGTTCCTACTCCTGATTTGCCTACAGCTGATTTTACTCACTTCTTTTGGCCTACTTTGCCATAGAAATGACCAAAAATGAATGCAAATGGTCTTTTTTTTTTTTTTTTTTTTCAGGATATCTCCAGATCTTCCTTAAAAAGTTTCTCTTTCTTCCTGTACATTTGGTGTTGTTGGTGTACATATTTGATTGATCTTCCTCTTATACTTTTATTTAGTTTGATAATTGATCCTGCAAGTCTATCACTGATAAAATTCTTCTATGTTACCTGCACAATTTTTATTAACAATAAAACCCACTCCATTTTCATTGTTCCTTTCCTGTCCTCTAAGTAACTCTATATAAGATTCCCTAGTTCTTATAATTTTACTCAATCCAATCATATCCTTATCTATTTATTTCAACTCTTCTAATAACACAGTAAGAAGATTTTTCCCTAAACAGGTTCCTGACTTAAACGCTGGATGTTCAGTTCCCGAGGTGGTCTGTTGTAATCAATATATATATATATATATATGTGTGTGTGTGTGTATAAATATATATATATATATATATATACATATATATATATACATATATATATATATATATATATATATATAGTTTTGCACATAGAAAGCATTTTAAAAACCTAGATCTTTTATGACCAATGTAGTATTATCAAGTCTATGGAGTACTTTGTTTGTGAGGTTTTCATCGTCATATCCTATCACCAAAGTTTAAAACCAAATACAAATAATGTAATAAACTAAAACTAAACATTAGATATTAGTCATATTTAAACAATAAATTAGACGTAATAAAAAAAAAAACATGAAAGCTGGTGAAAATTTAAAGATAAAACTGGAACTGAAAAACAAATGGTAGATATAAGAAATCGGAAGTAAAAACTTAGTAGGTTTATAAAACCGATAGCCCTAACTTCAGCGATATTGGGAATGAGATTATAGCAAAGAATCAACATCGTAATCATTGATTTTGGAAAATTCATCAAGTAGGCCAATCGGTATTTCACTATAGTCAATGTGTGCAAATTGTAATTGGTCATAAAAATCGTCCCAAAAAAATACTGTTTTATTGTTGCTACAATCTGCTGTCAGATTCCAGGAAATGGCGTCTGGGGAGTTTCCTCGTAAGAAAATGAATTCAGGGGGAGACCCACCAGACACCCCTTTCGTCAGTTCCTTTTCAAAATCTAGTCTCCCCCATCCGAAAGAAAACGCTTCTACGCTCCTGGTACATGTAACAAGGCGCACTTTATAGAGGAATGTTATCTATAATTGGGCTTATGGTTAGCTAACAACGTATTTGTTGCGGCCATGAATATATTTTGGTTAAATTTTGGTTTTTCAACTATTTACTTTTAGAATATTGGAATCTGCACTATATATTTTTGTAACACATATTATCTGTATTTTATATATAATTTACATAACTTAGAGCCTAAAAAGGAAAATTAAAATAGTATTCTTAGAATTATCAATTTTTGATAAATTGATTAAGAAACTTGCATGACAGTATGTTTTAGTAATCACACATTCTCCAAATTTGATTAAAATCCAAGTGTTTTTACTTCTTGATAAAATATGGCAGCACACATCCCTTGTCCAATTCACGTGAATGATTCTATCCAATTGGAAAGTGATGATAAATTGATACTTATGTGAAAATATGTATGACAGGTATAAATAATATTCAGTTACAATTAATTAGGCTATTGTGGACTATTTTTAAACAACAAATGACGTCATGTAATGTTC
>NC_090729.1:158952728-158957728 GCF_036898095.1 Palaemon carinicauda | reverse complement strand
TTAAAAAACCGTAATTTTAATCGGAAATTTTCCGTAAAGATATACTGTTCTAAGCTGTATTTCAGCAAAATACAGGCAACCGTAATTTGTACCCTACTTTGTTATCATCTTTTACGGATTAGTGACCGTAATATCAATCCTTTACGTCAATATATCCGTTATCAAAACGGTAAATATCTGGCAACATTTATTCCAGGATTTTTATCGTGTTTTTACGGCAAATTTTTAACTGTACCTTTATATTCCCTGTTCATTTAGCCTTTGGAACGGACTATTTTCCGAGATGTCATGATAAGTATGAAAATGAATGTAATTTAATGAGAATTCTGTTTTATATACTGTGAAAATGAACTCTTAATTTGCCAATATAACTGTTTTATCCCCTTTCAGTATTGACTGGTGAACATAGGTTATTTAAGAAAGCTTTCAAAATCTCCCCTTCCATCATCCCAAACAGTAAGAATATTGTTCACATAGCGCTGCGAAATCATGTTCTCAGACTCAATAAATGGCATGATTTCAATTTCCGAGTATTCCGCGATTAGATTAGAGAAAAGTTTGGACAGCGGGCTGCAAGTGAATTTTTGTGTGTAGAAACTTTCGATTTTTTTAAATTGTTTTTCTAGACCTTTTGGAATTATGATTCCACGTCCTGGTGGGATACCTTTGTTATGACGGGAGTATTCATACTTTTAAATCTTGAAAAAAGTACTCTACTCTACAAATAAAATTGATAGGGTTAGGAGAGTTCCTAGCAGGGGCAACAATAACTTTGCTAACCATTCTTATATATCATAGATGAAGAATCTTTTTCTTGAAACTATTGAGCACAAAGGAACCCGTTTTTGGTAAGGCTATAAAATTAAGATAAAGAAGTTGACTATTTATTTCATTGGTTTCTATTAACTTAAATGTTTTTTTATAGATTTAGATAATTCGTGTGTAATGTGGGCATTTAGTACCTGTTCATAGTTTGTATAAAATATTTATCTGATCTTCTCACGTTCAGTTTCAAGGAAGTCACGACAACTGACAACAGTAATCTTTAAAACAGATGAAAATACTGCTTTCATTGTTCTAGGAACCTAGGATTATGGTGGGATTATATATATATATATATATATATATATATATATATATATATATATATATATATATATATATATATATATGTATACATATATATATATATATATATATATATATATATATATATATATATATATATATATAACTTCTAATTGTAAACGAACAGTTGAACATGTTTATTCGAAAGGCCCCTCAAAGAAACAAAGGAAACAGATATAAGTCGCTATATTTCAATCAATACACATTAGTCCTCTTCAAGGTGTAACAATAAAATGAGAAAAAGATGTTGTTGTTGTTGTTGTAGTTTGCCTGACCTTGCAGCCAGACACGGGCTCTTGCAGCCCGTAGGTGAAGTGTCCGGACGGGGTCCCTTTGACAAGATGCCTGGGCTTCATGTCAATTTTAACTTTTTATAGGTATGCTGCCCGTAGATCAGCATGATTTGTTAAGTCCAAGAGCTTTGTTGGTTTTGGCTCGCCCCGAGCTCTCAATCTGGAACCGAAGTGAAAGGGCTTGGTGGTAGAGAACAGTGGTATAGCAGCAAGTCTCAGTAAGCAGAAGAAACTGGGAGAGGAGAGAAGTATTTGAGTAGGAGAGAAAAGAAGTAGTTCTAAGCATAGAAGCTTATCTCTGCCCTTGGGTTGGGAGGGATGTTTGGAGATGAGGATTAAAGGATTTTCGGGCTATCTGTGGTGGAAATTTCGTGAAAATCCGTCTTTGGACGTTACCTCTAACCCTGGATAGGTACGCTCCTCGGACACCCCTTTAAGGGTATACTCGGACGCGAACGACCCCGACGCCAAAAAAAATTCTTGAAAAATCAGTTTTTGCAGTAACCTCCTTTTTTCTTTTGCCAAAAAAAACTTCAATGAATGCTTAAAACAACTGTAAAAATAAATACTACTCATCTGCAGAAAAACTATTTATTATAAATATTTTAAAAAATTAAGTAGAAAAAAAAGACCTGACATAAAAATTCATAAAAAAAAGTTTATACATATATACACAAATCCTTTTAGGAATTGATTCTTGAATGTTTAGGACACATCTTGATGTATTTTGGATGAAGTCAGACCCATGGAGGTGAAGATCTGAAATGAGAAAAAAAGAGTAACTTTTTTTGGCCAAAGAAATTTGTCCAAATTTCATGAATTTTTTTGGGTACCCAAATGAAATAGGAAGTGGCTAATTTTTTTAGGGAATAAACATATGTTATCCTAAAATAGAAATATGTAAAAAAATCTTCATTATTTTGTAAATTACATTTATATCAGGGGCCATATCTAAAGGTAATTTTTTGAGTACTTAGAAATTTCGTAAAAAAATACATATATTTAATATATAATATGATATTTATGCAGGTAAAAATATACCAAAATATCACAAATTCTATAGGGAACAAGAATATATATAGATAGGGCAGCTTACGCTTCGGATATGTCCACAAAATGGCCGCCAACCACACTGACTCAGACTCCCTAATCTGCCACTTGAAATGTAGGAAGGGTATGTCAATTTCAAGGTGTTATTTACTAATCTAATTATTATTGGATATGCATAAAAATTGTATGGTGGGTTGCTGGATAATTGTCGATTATTTTACGACTATAAAATTGAAATTCTGACCCAAAAAAAAATTTTTGAAGGGAAATAAAATCGAAAAAAAAATGTAAAACAATATAATATTTTAGCTAAAAAAATTTGGTGATATTCAATCAAAAAAAAAGTAAAAAAAATTTTCCGACAAATAAACATCTAGAGGAATCATTACTCTGTGATAGTTCCTTAGTATGTAGTAATTTTGAAAGAATTGGGAAAAAACGAAAAAATGGCAATCACCGGAAAATCGAACACATACCTATATATACGCCATATCTGGCTAAAAAAAAGATAGGCATGGGTAGCCAGATCATCTAGAAACACTTTCCAACACTATAAAAATATAAGTTTTGCGACACTACTTGCCAATTCTTACGGTAACATGACTAAGCGAAAAAATGCAAAACAAATAAAAAGGGGCACTCGCGGAAAAATGGCTAACATTCTAATATACGGCATTTCAGAAAAAAAAATTCAGCCACGTGCTAGGCAAACCATCAAGGCACATTTTCCGACAAATAAACATCTAAATGAATCATTACTCTGTGATAGTTCCTTAGTACGTAGTAATTTTGAAAGAAATGGGAAAAAACGAAATAATGGCAATCACAGGAAAATCGAACACATACCTATATATACGCCATATATGGCTAAAAAAAAAAAGATAGGCATGGGTAGCCAGATCATCTAGAAACACTTTCCAACACTATAAAATTATAAGTTTTGCGACACTACTTGCCAATTCCTTACGGTAACATGACTAAGCAAAAAAATGCAAAACAAATAAAAAGGGGCACTCGTGGAAAAATGGCCATTCTAATATACGGCATTTCAGAAAAAAAAAATTTCAGCCACGTGCTACGCAAACCATCAAGGCACATTTTCCGACAAATAAACATATAAATGAATCATTACTCTGTGATAGTTCCTTAGTACGTAGTAATTTTGAAAGAAATGGGAAAAAACGAAAAAATGGCAATCACAGGAAAATCGAACACATACTTATATATACGCCATATCTGGCTAAAAAAAAAACAGGCATGGGTAGCCAGATCATCTAGAAACACTTTCCAACACTATAAAAATATAAGTTTTGCGACACTACTTGCCAATTCCTTACGGTAACATGACTAAGCAAAAAAATGCAAAACAAATAAAAAGGGGCACTCGCGGAAAAATGGCCAACATTCTAATATACGGCATCTCAGATAAAAAAAAAGACATGCACGTGTTAGCCCAACCATCAAGGCACACTTTCTAACACATAAACATGAAAAAAAAATCAATAATATACGGCAATTCCTTACTACGTAGTAAATTTTTACAAATATTGAAAAAAAAACAGAAATTGGCAACCGCAGTTAAATACCCAATATACCAATAACTACGTCGTATCTGACAAAAACAAAATCACGCAGGGGTAGCCAGATCATCTAGACACACTTTCCAACACTAAAAAAGCAAAAGTTTTACGACACTATTTCGCAATATCTTACGGAAAAATGACTTGGCAAAAAAATGAAAAAAAAATGAAAAAGGGGTACTCGCGGTAAAATGCCCGACATTCTAATATACGGCATCTCAGATAAAAAAAAAGACATGCACGTGTTAGCCCAACCATCAAGGCACACTTTCTAACACATAAACATGAAAAAAAAATGAATAATATACGGCAATTCCTTACTACGTAGTAATTTTTACAAATATTGAAAAAAAACAGAAATTGGTAACCGCAGTTAAATACCCAATATACCAATAACTACGTCGTATCTGACAAAAACAAAGTCATGCATGGGTAGCCAGATCATCTAGACACACTTTCCAACACTAAACAAGCAAAAGTTTTACGACACTATTTGGCAATATCTTACGGAAAAATGACTTGGCAAAAAAATGAAAAAAAATGAAAAAGGGGCACTCGCGGTAAAATGGTCCTCGTGGTGATGAACGACATTTTAACTAAAAAAAAAAAAATCATGCACATGGTAGCCAAACAATCCACCAAGACTTTCCACAACTGATAACCTATACAAGTTGCACCATTCTACGACAATTTCATAATACGTAATAACTTTGATAATTATGCAAACTACCTTAGAAGGGTAAACTCGGTCGCGCTCGACCCCGACGCGTCTCAGAAATCGGGGAAGGAGTACAGCTACAGCAATGCACATCTGGACACTACTAGAGCGTGTAGGGGAGACACCTCCTGCAGGTCGATCACCCACAAATTCAGTCACGGGGGTGAGTCACGTGAGAAAAACCTGTTTTTTTTTTTACGCTCGGGGTCGCGAACGACCCATCGTACCTAT
>NC_090729.1:158932728-158945228 GCF_036898095.1 Palaemon carinicauda | reverse complement strand
TAACACTTGGTAATAGATACATAAATGGTTATTTTCAAAAAATTTGCATTTGGTATTTATATACTTGCAAATATTGTTACAAATAGTCCATTGATATCGCGTTAACTATACCTTGAGATTACCTCCTTATAAAGGGAATTATATAGGATAAATGTACATACTCTAACTTGGATTCGTACCCTATTGTTCACGGTCGGTAAGTGGGAAACATTCATTCAATATAGACTGACTTCGAGAGAAATGTTGTAAGGATTCATCTGTAAGGAGCATATTTTTGAATTTAGTCTCATTACTTACATTCTAGATCCCCGCTTCTCACATATTGAGAAAGTCTATCAAGATTTTCGGTGATCAATCTATTCTGAAGAAGTGTTTTAATTCTTTTCATTCTACCTTGTTTCGAGTATTGTTCTCCTGTCTGGTCTTCAGCTGGTGAATATTATCTTAATTTGTTGGAGAGAAACTTATGGTCTATTAAATTTCTTATTCATGATCTAGATATTAATGTTTGGCACCGTCGTTCAATTAGTTAGTCATGCATGTTGCAAAAATTTTTTCATAATTCTATTAATCCTTTGCATTCAGATCTTCCCGGAGTGTTCCATCCTGTTCGTAATACAGTACTAGGCATGCAGTTAATTCTAATAGTCAGGCCTTCTCCATTATAAGGCTCAATACTACACAGTATTCTACAAATTTTATGCCAGCTGTGACCAAGATGTGGAATGATCTTCCTAATCAGGTAGTTGAATTGGTAGAGCTTCAAAAGTTCAAACTTGCAGCAAATGTTTTTATGCTGAACAGGCTAACATAAGTCTTTTTATTGTTTATATATTAAATATCTGTTTTGATATTGTTACTGTTTTTAAAATATTTTATTTTAATTATTCATTATTTTTCATATCGTTTATTTAATTCCTTTTTTCCTTTCTTCACTGGGCTATTTTTACCTGTTGGAGCCCTTGGGCTTATAGCATTTTGCTTTTCCAACTAGAGTTGCAGCTTAGCTAATAATAATAATAATAATGATAATAATAATAATAATAATAATAATAATAATAATAATAATAATAATAATATTGTTTGCTACTTTTGAACTTTGTTTATTAGTCACTGATAAGAAATACTTAGAAAATTTAGTGCATTCGGGAAAACTTCAAGGGTACTTCAGTAAGCTTATTAGGAATTAAAAGGTTCAAGTGTAAAGTATCAATGCTTATAATTTTATCCTAGGTAACGGAAATAAGAAATCAGTTAGCAAAGGAAAAAGAACGATAGACGCTATGTATAACTGACCGCAATCCCGTTAAAAAATTTTGGTCATTTATGAAAGATTACCATGAGGAGTTAAAGGACGAGAGATCAAACAATTATATTGCATCTTGAAAGATATAACAGCATGTTTCATATTTGCCCCGTACAACAAGCATAGAATTCAATTTATTATCATTATCTTTATATAAAAGCTAGCGGAAAAGATAAATTTCACATACATGTGTATATGTGTCTGTCTCTCCTTGATTTATGCGGTTTTTGTAATTTCGCTGAAGAAAAATTATTTCTTTAGAATGAACGCTTCCAAAAGTCCAAGATCGAAATTGAATCTAGGTCGAATGAGTGGCTATAAATAATACCTTTCTAAGAAGACCACCTTGGATTTTGTGAAGGACCATCCCATCCTTCTTCCTCCTGCCTGTCCTGTCAAAAGCGTTCCTTCTTTCTTGCACCTTCTTCTTCTTCTTCTTCTTCTTCTTCTTCTTCTTTCACCTAAATTGAGCAATATCCATTTCCTACGGCAAGGGCTAGAAAATCATGTTGCAGAATGAAATCAATTAATTCCTTAGTAAGTCGATGTTTTCACGAGGTTTAATCTTATTTCATTAACTTGTTTTCATTTTTGTAGTAGGCTGTTCATGAGAATCCGCTATGGATAAATTCCCTTTTACATTACTTATTGAACTGGACGATTTTTCAATTAAATGTTCTTGCATAACTCATGACTCTCTCTCTCTCTCTCTCTCTCTCTCTCTCTCTCTCTCTCTCTCTCTCTCTCTCTCTCTCTCTCTGCGCATACATGTTTTCACGCGTGTCTTATCGCATTAGTAAGGTCCTGGTTTTGTTGTCACCTCATATATATACTCATAATTCTCTATTCATCTGCTGTAATTTGTGTATGATTGTGTGTATACAGTATATATATATATATATATATATATATATATATATATATATATATATATATATATATACACATTATGTGTGTGTGTATATCATCATCATAATAATCATCTCCTTTCGCGCTTATTGACGCAAAGGGTCTCGGTTAGATCTCGCCAGTCATCTCTTTGTTGAACTTTTAAATCAATATTTCTCCATTCATCATCTCCTACTTCACGTTTCATAATCCTCAGCCATGTAGGACTGTGTCTTCTAACTCTTCTAGTGCCTTGCGGAGCCCAGTCGAAAGTCTGGTGAACTAATCTCCCTTGGGGAGTGCGAAGAACATGCCCAAACCATCTCCATTTACTCCTTACCATGATCTCATCCACATATGGCACTCGAGTAATCTCTTATAGTATAATTTCTAATCCTTATGGTTTTTTTCTCAAAACTACAAAATCTGTTGGATATTTTTTTTTTGTCATACCACGACTCTATGTCCCTACAGTACACCGATCTCACTAAACTAATGTATAGCCTGATTTTTATATGTAATTTCAGGGGATTTAATTTCCAAATTTTACTCAACCTGGCCATTGTCTTATTTGGTTTTCCAATCTTTCATTAAACTAATATATATATATATATATATATATATATATATATATATATATATATATATACATATATATAAATATATATATATATATATATATATATATATATATATATATATATATATATATATATATATATATATATACATATATTATATTTATATATGTAAAATGGTTTAAGTATTTTGGAAATAATGGTGTATTGAAATGACTGTTAGTTGACCAATAATCACACACCTGATGCTTGCGTAGTTGAGGCATGAAAAAGTTCAAAGCAGAAAACAATATCACCTGCTAAAATAACTCTCCAAGTTTTCACTGCCATTGTCTTTGTATCAACCGTGAGTCACACGATCGTATATAGTAACGACTCTCCATTTTGTGTATATATTATGCTTGTATCTTCGCTCTTCCTTCACACTAAAAAGAACCTGAATAAACATGCCTGTTTTTCTCACCGTTAACAGTGTCGGATTTGAACATGAAATTTCCTTTTGCATTGAGCTTTTGTATATACAGTAAAGGAGAGTGTTCTATAATAAACTCTCTCAGTTGCTTTCATCCTGTCTTTAAGTCACAACCTTCTCTCGGCCCGGAAGTCGACTCGCTCCTCCCGCCTTCCACCCACCCTCATCCCTCCGTCGTTGGTACTATGGCGGACTCTACGGAAGTTAATGTTACGGCTCCCCCATTGAAACTTTCGTTATTCGCCAGCGGAGAGGCGTTTGCATGGTTTCAGCGCGCAGAAGTCCAGTTTCACATCAAAGGCGTGGCTCGCTCAACCACCAAAGCAGATTATGTTTTTGCAGCAATACCCGAAGACATCTTCCCGGAAATATCCGACTGGCTTTGTGAACAAGGGGACACCCCAATAGCATGTGACGCCCTCAAAACATACCTTCTGCAGCAATACTCGCCGTTGCCAGCTGCCCGTATAACAAAGCTTTTTCAGCTCTCGCAACAACCGTTGGGTGACCAAAGTGCTACGCTTGCCCTCAGGGAAATGACCAGTATCGCTAGCCTGCAACCTGCCGCAGACGGCTTTCCTTGTGAGGTGAACCTACTTCGTGCCCTTTGGATACCCCGTTTACCCGGACCTGTACGCGCTGCCATACCCGATGTTGATAGCTTACCCATAAAGGACTTGATGACCAAAGCGACGCCCTTATGGACAGCCACTTCAAGACCTCCATCAACGCCTCCACTCTTGACGAAGAAGACACCTATTCAACGTCAACTGAAGCTGACGTGAATGCGGTTTGACATACAGGCCTACCCAGTGACGTGCCGAAGCGGCGAAAAAGCCACCCACCATCCACCACTCGCTCGCGCCCCAACAAACGACTTCTACAGCCACTTACTACCTCCCATCCGCCGCAGTTTTGCTACTACCACTTCAAATTCGGGGCAACCGCGAAGAAATGTGCCAAGGATTGTCAGTGGCCAAAAAACGTGTAAGTAGGCCATTGCTCGTGGCGGTGGTCTCCCGTGTTTCTAATATTTTCTTTTTACATGATGCAGGAATGGGCGTGCGATTTTTGGTAGACACAGTTGCTTGTCGTTTTCTTCTGCAAAGGGAACTCTTGAGGACACGACATAGTCTGTCTACGTCTGCCGACGTCCGCTTGGTAGCTGCCAACGGATCTGTGATACCCACCTACGGTTACGAGAACCTTACATTATCATTCGGAAACGGTAAATTTAATTGGAAGTTTCTCGTTGCTGACGTCACATTGCCAATCCTCAGTGCGGAATTCCTCTCTCATTTCCACCTTCTGGTCGATGTCGCCCACCAACAATTGGTCAACGCAGACTCGTACTTGTCGACACCTCTTCAACCCGCCCTCTCCAACCTCGCTCTCCACATCAGCGCACCCACGGATGCCTGCGCCCACCTCCTCACGTCGTACCCGGAAGTTTTCCGTGAAGAACTTCACCAAACGCCCACGGCTCCTACCAAGCACGGTATTTTTCACCATATAAAGACGACGGGACCCCCAGTCTTCGCAAGGTTCAGACGTCTGGCATCGGAACGATTGGCAGCCGCATAACAGACGTTCGCTGAAATGGAGGAAATGGGCCTTTGCCAGAAGACCTCCAGCCCATGGTCGTCACCCTTACACATCGTTCTGAAGAAAGATGGCTCCCTCCGTCCGTGCGGGGATTACAGGCGCCTGAACATGCAAACAGAACCGGATCACTACCCCCTCCCAAACATCGCCGACGTGACCTCCTACCTGCACAAAGCGAAGGTTTTCTTTACACTCGACCTCCTGAAGGTGTATTATCAGGTGCCTATGAACTCAGAAGACATCCCCAAGACTGCCATCACCACTCCGTTTGGTACATACACCTTAAATTACTCCTGTTTTGGCCTTCGTAATGCTCGAGCCACGTTTCAACGTCTCATGGATGGCAATATTAGGGGACCTCTCCTTCTATGTATATTATGTGGACGACATACTTGTGTTCTCCTCCTCAAAAGAGGAACACGTCCGTCACCTGCGCATCATGCTCGACCGCCTGCAACAAAACAGCCTTATAGTCCAGTACGACAAGTGTACCTTTGGCACCAACGAAGAGTCGTTCTTAGGACACCGCATCACTCCTGAAGGATTCCATCCCCTCCCTGAGAAGGTAGCAGCCGTTCAGGACTTCCCCGCGCCCTCGACCGTCAAAGCTCTGCAGGAATTCTTGGGCATGATCAACTATTATCACCATTTTTGCCAGCCATTGCCGCCACTCTTGCTCCCCTCTACGCCTTCCTCAAGGGCTACCCAAAGGACCTGAAGTGGGTTCCCCTTCAAGAAGCGGCCTTCTGCAATGCAAAGAAGGCCCTATCAACTGCTGCAGCTCTCACTTTTCCTATCCCACATGTCCCTCTCCATCTCTTCGCCAATGCCAGCGACGTCGCTATTGGTGCAGTACTCGAGCAGGTGGTCAATGGCTTGCCCCGCCCATTGGCCTTCTTCAGCAGAAAACTGTCCAAGGCAGAATCGGGTTATTCTACCTTCGATCGCAAATTGCTGGCGATGCACTTGGCTGTCGGTTACTTTCACTATTTCTTAGAAGGTACCCCCTTCGTCATTCGCACAAACCACATGCCTCTGGTGCACGCCTTCACTCGACAGTCTGACGCCTTGTCCGCCTGTCAATGCCGAAATCTCTCCGCCGTAGCTGAATACAATTGCACCCTTCAATACGTTCCTGGGAAAATGAATCCCTTTGCCGATGCCCTGTCAAGAAACACGTTGGCTGCCGTTCAACTGGGATTGAATTACAACATGCTGGCTGAAGCCCAACGAAAGGATCCAGAGTATCAGCCATGTAGGACATCTGGCACGTCCCTCCGTTGGGAAGACTTCCCCCTTGAAGACTCCAACACCACCCTCCTCTGTGACGTTAGTACTGGTAGACCGCTACCTTGGATTCCTGCTCCCATGCACCGGCAGGTGTTTGATTTCATTTACGGCCTTTCACATCCCTCGTGCTGTTCTACTGCACAGCTGCTGAAGACGAAGTTCATTTGGCACGGCATTCCTAAGGATGCTAAGGATTGGGTCCGCGCCTATACTTCTTGCCAAACTTCCAAAGTGCATCGACACACGGATTCAAGAGTGGGCACCTTTCCTCAACCTCAGCGTCGTTTCGCACACATTCACGTCGACATGGTAGGCTCCCTACCCACATCACAATCGACCGCTCCACTCATTGGCCTGAAGCCATTCCCATGGAAACTGCAACGTCCGCCTCATGTACATCTGCCTTACTCTTAGGATGGATTGCAAGATTTGGTATCCCTGAGTATATTACTTCTGACAGGTGTACCACTTTCACCTCTCAATTGTGGACATCATTAGCGAATCTCCTGGGTATCCCCCTATATTAGACAACTGCCTACAACCCTGCTGCCAATGGAATGGTTGAACGGTTTCATCACACCCTCAAAGCAGCTTTGATGTCCCGCTGCAAGGATTTCAACTGGTTTACTCAACTTCCCTGAGTCCTCCTGGGACTAACAACCACTCCTCAAGACGTCCTTGATGTCTCAGCAGCTGAAATGGTGTATGGCGACCCGTTGGTCGTCCCTGCGCATACGTCACGTCATGCGAAAATTTACTCCATGTCGCTAGTCTTACAAGCCTCCAGCGAAGCATCCCATACCAACAGACTTGCACTCTGCAATGCACGTCTTCCTGCGCAACGACACTAGCAAGCCACCGCTAACGCCCCCTTACACGGGCCCTTTCCTTGTGATCTGACGCAGTCCAAAAGCATTCCTACTAAACATTCGTGGCAAAGAAGGATCGTTTAAAACCTTCTTAATTCCTGCCAGATGACCAGCCTACAGTTCGCCTCTCTAGATCAGGGCGCCCTATTTAACATGTACAGTATGTCATTTTTGGGGGGGGAGCCATGTACCAACCGTGTGTCGCACGATCGTACATAGTAACGACTTTTCATTTTGTGTATATATCATGCTTGTATCTTCGCTCTTCCCTCGCACTAAAAAAAACCTGAGTAAACATGCCTGTTTTTCTCACCGTTAACAGTGTCGGTTTTGAACATGAAATTTCCTGTTGCATTGAGCTTTTGTATGTAAAGAAGAGTGTTTTATAATAAACTCACTCAGTTGCTTTCATCCTGTCTTCGAGTCACAACCTTCTCTCGTACCGTCACATATTCGTTATGTCAAACTGCGCGTTTGTCTCGATCTGTTCATCTCGACCTCAACCATGACGTTCACTACCTCCTCATCCATTAATAATTCAAAATAATCACATTCATAAGCATTCATAATGCGTCCATCATCGGTTAAACCATCATCTATAGAGAAAAATTACGTTCAAACATGTGATTGTATTTTTCGAACATCATTCAAGTAGCGGCAATAGACACATTACGTTTCGTACACAGTAGATCGCTGTTATTTCCAAATATTCATCATCATCTGGATACGGTTCATCGACAGTTATTCGTTAATTTTCACTTAGCTCATTATAATCACTGTCGGGGATTTTATCCTCCTCATTTTTATTGATTTTGAAAAAGGCAAAAAAATTTATTTTGTCTTCAAATAGAACACTTTTTGGTGACCACTTTAGCCCTCATGTCTGCTGACTTAGATGATACTTTAGGTGAGATTTGTCTGGATCGATTACAGGCAAAATCTTATAAGCACTAAATTACTCAACTAATCCACCTATAAGGTATTCTATGATGTATAAGATAGCTGTCATATAGACCAAAATCACAAGACCTCAAGTTTGGGACATAGTAAAACTGCTACATTGTCTGTGGCTGATATACAGTTTCCCCAGTTACTGTAGGGCTTTGTTCATCGTCTGTAGACGATTAAGCTAACGTAAGAGTAATGGGGAAGAAAAAATCAAACAATGTCCTTTTGATATTCATGAGTTGTCTGAAATTTTCTATTGTTTTTAAATCTGCCTATATATCTTTGAATTGTGGACAGTGCATGGTTTTGATAAGAAAATTTGAGAATATCTAGTTCAGCTAGATTATGTTGCCTATGGCAGGTAGTAACTGAAATCCTAACAGGTTAAAAATTATGGGTGCTCTGTATCCATCGCAGAGCAAAAAGGATTATATGATACTATATTTCATAAGAAAACTAGCATTATTCTGAGAGACTATTTCAGCCAGCAAGAACATGAAGACGACTCTCAGAAAGAACCATCATACAGATTATGGCTAACCTAATCATGAGAATCATTAAGTCAATCATTCAATCTTCAACTAACCAGTAACCAGACACTTCGACGCTAGAACTACAATCTGCCCTAGAATACACTCCATCTAGCTTGCAATGCTTCCTACAACATTTATTTAATGGCAAAAGCACTTGCAGAAAGATGACTAGTATTGGACAATCTGTCTTCTAAGCCATGTGCCCCATGGCTTTAATAGTACAACTGCAGAGTGTATAAACAGTACAAGTACACTATCAGGTCATGTCAGGATTCCTGATAGACAGCCTCTCAGACAATCGTTGCCACTACAGTTATTCAAAACTCCAGCGATTTGAGGAAAATGCAATGACCTATACATCTCTAGATTTACTTGCCAATGACCACATCGAAGGACCAGGTTCAGCACTGATGTTTGAAGCTGATAACGTTAACCACAACATCTTGGCATTGGATGGGAAAGATACATTTCACAGAATTTGAATGCTTACAACCATAGCTCCAGGGTGGCAAGTCTGCTGAACCATCCTTAGAATCCGGATTGAAGATTTGATGATTGCTGAACTGACTGAAGTGTATGTAAAGGAATACTGATTCACAAAATGTGCCCATAACAACATCAAGTTTGAATCTCTTCCATTGCTTGGAGCTGCTGGTCAGAAGATTGACCTACTGTGGGAGTTGTCCTTACATTTCAAACAATCTGTGCCAAACTGGCATGGCATGATGGATTTGTTTCATAAGGATTTGTACTGCACGCATATCATACGCCTGTACGCTGTAACGTTATCATTTTTTTTCTATATTGTCGTTATTGCTCTCCCCTCGCACCGATAATTTGCTAATGCATGTATGTACTGGTATCAGTCTGTTTGAATTTTTGTGACCTTCTTTCACGGAAACTGTTGTTATAAAAGCTCACTTTTTGTGGAAATAAAATCAGTTACATTCACTCCACTTATCAGTTAATACCTATCTGGTGCCTCCACACAATTGGTAATCACTGGAGTGTTCATTTCCTTCCCGTTTTCCTCTGCAGTGCTGTGTCTTTTTGTTTGATGATGCTGCCATCAGACACTGACTCTAGTATCAATACCATGCCCCTGAGACTACCCTGCTTTGCCAGCGGAGGAGCGTTCTCCTGGTTCAAGAAGGCTGAAGTCCAGTTTCGCATCAAGGGTGTGACTCAGTCAGGTACCAAAGCAGATTATGTTCTTGCAGCGATCACCGAGGACACTTTCCCAGAAATCTCCGATTGGCCGTGCGAGCAAGGAGATACGCTGATAACGTACGGAACCCTAAAATCATACCTCTTGGAGTAGTACTCACCATACCCAGCCACCCGCATAGCGAAACTTTTTTACCTCTCTCAACAACCACTGGGGGACCAAAAGGGCTTTGCTCACTCTTAGGGAAATGACCAGAATCGCTCGCCTGCAAGCTGCTGAAGACAGTTCTCCTCGTGAAGTAAATCTACTTTGTGACTTTTGTGTACGCTGCTTATCAGAACCTGTACATGCTGCTATCCTAGATGTCAATATTTTGCCCATACTTCCATCAACGCCTCCACTCCTGATGAAGTATAACACTTATTCAACATCGACCGATGCCAACGTAAATGCGATAGAACACAGACGCCCACTCCGTGTCGTACCAAAGCGGCGACAATGCCGGCCACCAACCACTTGTATCACCCCTCTCTTACGCCTAAACCAACGACCTCTCCAGCCTTTTCCTGAAGCCCATCGGCTGCAATTATGCTACTACTACTCCAAATTCGGGGCCACTGTAAAGAAATGTGCAAATGGTTGTCAGTGTCCAAAAATCATGTAATTAAGCCATCGCTTGCTGCAGTGGCCTCCTCTGTCACTAATCTTTTCTTTTTACATGATACAGGTACGGGCATGTCATTTTTACTAGACATGGGTGCTTGCTGTTCTCTTCTGCCAAGGCCACTCTCCAGGACACGAGGTACTCTGTCTAGGTCTTCAGACATCCACTTGGTAGCCGCCAACAGATCTGAGATACCCTCCCATGGTTAGGAAACCGTCACATTATCATTTGGAAACGCCAAATATATTTGAAAGTTTCTCCTTGCTGACATCTCATTGCCAATCCTTGGTGCCAACTACCTGTCACACTTCGACCTCCTGGTCGATGAAGCACTCTGAAGGCTAGTCAACGTGGATTCGTATTCCTTGACACCTCTCCAACCTGGCCCCTCCAACCTCGCTCTCCACTTCAGCACACCCGTGTATGCCTACTCCCACCTCCTCACATCGTACCCAGACATTTTCCATCCAGAACTCCATCAAACAACCATGGTTCCCGCAAATCTTAGTATTTATCACCATATATAGACAATGGGGCCCCCAGTGTTCACCAGATTCAGATTTCTGGCACTGGATTGTTGGGCAGCGGCCGCTAAACAAATGTTTGCCCAAATGCAAGAAATGGGCCTTTGTCAAAAGGCTGCAAGCCTGTGATCGTCAATATTGCACATCATCCTGAAGAAAGATGGCTCTCAGCGTCCATGTGAGTATTACAGGCACCTGAACATGCAGACCGAACTGGATAACTACCCCCTCCCAAACATCGCCGACGTGACCTACTACTTGCACAAAGCAAAGGTTTTCTCCCCGCTTGACCTCCTGAAGGGGTATTATTAGGTGCCCATGAATCCAGGAGACCTGAAGACTGCTGTCACCACACCAATTACTCCTGATTTAGCCTTCGTAATGCTAGGGCCACTTTTCAACATCTCATGGACGGCATCGAGAAGGATCTTCCATTCTGTGTATGCTATGTGGACAACATACTTGTGTCCTCTTCCTCCAAAGAAGAACACCATCATCAGTGCATCATGCTCGATCGCCTACAATGGAATGGACTTCTAGTTCGGTGCGACAAGTGAACTTTTGGCGCCAACAAAATCGTTGTTCTTAGGGCACCGCATTACTCCTGAAGAAGTCCGCCCCTTTCCTGAAAAGGTAGCAACCATTCAGAACTTCCCCACGCCCTTGACCGTCAAAGCACTGCAAGAATTCTTGGGCATGATATACTATTATCACCGTTTCCAACCAGCCATCGCCGTCTCTCTTGCCTCCCTCTATGCCTCCCTCAAAGGCAAGTCAAAAGACTTGATGTGGGGTCCCCTTCAAGAGCGACCTTCCGTAACGCAAAGAATGCTTTATCAACCACTGCTGCTCTTACTTTTCCCATACCACATGCACCTCTCCTTCTCTCCACCGATACCAGAGATGTCGGTATTGGGCAGTACTTGAGCAGGTGGCAAAACTCCGCTCATAAGTTGATACCTAACTGGTGTCTCGGCACAGATTTCAGTCATATTACTTATGTTTATGTGGTATTACTTATTTTATCTGGAATATCATACATATGACTGCATATTGTATATACATATATGCCTATGTTTTACTGTAATTCACTTTCATATATATATATATATATATATATATATATATATATATATATATATATATATATATATATATGAATAGAGGAAGCATAAATGTAGAACTGAAAATTAATGAATAAAACCTAGATAATATGCAATGAAATTATAGCTAGAGAACAAATATGGGTTATTTACAAATCTAGAAATTGTTAATGGATATATAGTACATAATTAGAGCAGACAATAAGTGTTTCCCCAGGACACGAGACTGAAATTAAAAGAAAGATAAGCATGGGATGGAGAGCTTTTCGTAAAAAAGATTTGATTATAAAATGGAAAATGCCACCTTCTCTAAAAAGGTAGGTATTTAATCTAATGATTCTTTCCGTATTATCTTATGCATCAGAAACTTAGAGCCTTACTTAAGCCTTAGAACATATGCTAGTTACAACTTGAAGAACTATGGGAAGAGTGATGATGGGAACAACACTACGAGAACAAACTAAAGTATAGGATATTCTAACAGCATGTGAGAAAAATGGACATGGGCAAGGCATATAATGAGAAGGATACATAATAGATCGACATAAATAA
>NC_090729.1:158927728-158930228 GCF_036898095.1 Palaemon carinicauda | reverse complement strand
TATATATATATATATATATATATATATATATATATATTCAATATATACATATATATATATATATATATATATATATATATATATATATATATATATTTAAATAAGTTAAAGATACCCCTTAATATCGTATTCCTCTGCCTTGGAATCTCAAACGTCTAGGAAAATTTTTTTTAATGATTAATATTTCTGCCCGGGCAAGGACTCGATCATATAGCCGATAGAAATACGTCCAAACATTTGATTGTTTAGAGACAAAAGTCTATTGTATGTAGATCTTGGTTTTGACCAGCGTAACCTTTATTCCCATTTTTATAGCTCATAGGGTTGGTATTTGTGACTTATTTTAAAAACCTTTATAATACTTTGAAAAAAAAAAATCTCGATTATCCTTTCTTGACATCCAACAACTTATTATATTTCTTAACCAGTCCTTCGAATAAAAAATGTAAAAAAAGGGAAACCCTTCTTGTGATCTATTGGCAATGATTTAAACTGACTTTGATATTGTTTCAGAAGAAACCGTTTCTTTTGAAATAGATTTTTATATACAGTAGAGCAAATCTTTATTTATATTTTCATTAATCCCGGAGACACTATAATCATGTATGCTTACATTTCTGTCTCTACAAACTATTATCTTCGCCTCTATGCCAATGCCAAATTCCTTAAAAACATCGAGATCATTATTCGTAATAATCAAAATAAATGTTGACAAATAAATGTCATATATCTTTAATAGCTTAATGCAACATCCACACTCCATCTATATAAATGATCATTGGGTCTTCTCGTCATACGTATAATCCGCATCTTCTGATTCTTTGCAGAGATCATCAGCATCCCTGTCTGGTAGGTGGCCTCTCTCTCTCTCTCTCTCTCTCTCTCTCTCTCTCTCTCTCTCTCTCTCTCTCTCTCAACGATCTTTTAGACTCAGCTTTTTTATATTTACGATTGACCTAGCATTGACCTAGGAAGACCGTGGCCGTTACTGTTAAGGGAAAATTATAATGTTATATATATATATATATATATATATATATATATATATATATATATATATATATATATATATATATATATATATATATACTTAATCGATTCTTTTAACCTATATTGAACCAAGAAACAGCTTTATTGACATGCACACATTTACTAAGGAAATTCTGATAAGGATTATTATATAAAGATTTACACTATGGAACGCCCTTATTAACAAACAAATTCGCAGGTAGATGACGCAACATAGTCAGGCGTTGGCGAAGACAGAAATGTGACCCTTTTCTTTTTCATTATACGATTTATCTATGTTGATTACGCTGATTATAAGAACATAAAATTACAGTATAGTCATGCACCTTTGTCATATTGCTATTACTCCTTGAATTATTTGACTCTGTAATGAATAATGATATTCTCCGTTCCAGGAAATTCCACTTGGCAGCGCTGTCCCAAACTCGTCCCACCAACCCTAACTATGCTGATGATTGTTATTTTGGTCACTTGTACAGGGAAATGACTAACCAACCATGTGTTCTGATGAAGAAAGGAAATATCAAACACTTTCATTAGAAAACTCAGGCTGCATCCGACATCATATTAAAAATTCACACCATTTTCTGATAAAAATTTTCATTTATAATAAGGAAACGGTCGTTGGACAATTTACCAACTACCAATTCTCTAGCCTCTGCCTTCCTACCACACTTTTTTGATACACGTATTCTTCATATAATTGACTATAATAGTTTGGACAAGGTGCCTCTGATGCCATCTATTACCGGTAAAGTAAAACTCGTTACTGTGTAAGGGAGGGGGGTAGAGAAGTTTGCGTTATTATGCCTTTCAAAATGTGACAATATTGTTATTCTACTTAGTTTTCACTAACAATACTTGTCATACTATGAAACAATAATATTTTGGTTTTAAAAGTAATTGAAAATTAGATCAAATAACTCTTTAATTACTCGATAATCTCACCAAATTCAGCACATGTGGCACTTCTGGTGACCCCACCCGCGACCCCCAAATGTAATTGAACTAACGGTTGTTTACTGAGGAATTATTTTTGTTACATTATTGAGAAATTTCTAATTTCCTAAGAATTCTATTGAAGCCAGACAATAAGGTACAGAAAGTTCACGTGCGTCTGTTTTGTAGCATTATTATGCCCAAATAGCCACAGAAATGAAGTAATGAAAATTATGAATGGAATGGGGTAATTAGCAATTCAGTACGCTCTACTAAGCCCATCTATTGGCCATGAAAAGAAATAGTGTGTAAAGCTCTTTTATCCTTGCATTCCAGAATCTTTCATGACGTCACTTTGTTTTAAAAATACCTAAAAACAGTCTACTTACTTTGATCTTGATATAATTTATACCTGTTTTACATATTTCTACGTAAGCATCAATCTATCACCCTTTTAGAATCATTCATATGGCTGGAACAAAGCCCTTGTTACAATGGAGGTGTGCTGCCATCCTTTGACAAAAAGTAGAAA
>NC_090729.1:158900228-158922728 GCF_036898095.1 Palaemon carinicauda | reverse complement strand
ATTGCTAACAGCTGTGTAAAAACGATTGGAAAGTTGTTTTTTTATGAATATTTTGTAAACATTATTGGTAGGAATATTCCTTCTCTAGTGTTGAACTAATGTGTAAAAAAACAAAGTTCAGTTCAGTGATGAGATTAGGCGTGCTTATTTGGAAACTATAGGAGGTTCATCTTCTTTGGAAGAAGAATCTTCCCTATATAAGAAAGAGCAAATGTTTGGCTATATAGATATATACAGTATATATATATATATATATATATATATATATATATATATATATATATATATATATTTCCTGTCAAGCTGAGTGGTATCGCTAAACGTATGACTACTCGGTCTTTCCCCGTCCCTCGAGTAGGGGGAGGGTAATTAGTCATGCCCGGGTGAGAGGGGGGTACCCGCAAGGTACACCCGGAAACCACAGTCTCCCACGAGTATTTAGCCGTCATTTTTGTCGGGTCGCGTACACTAGTAGATTAGATTTGGCTGCATAGTGCTCAAACTAGTGCAGCCCCAAGTTATGTTTCCCCTCTTCTCAGTACAAACATATGTGTTATTTTTTTTAACGTTAACTAGAAGAGGTTTCTTTTTCACTTGAAAAATTGGTAATATAACTTATTGTGGTAATTAGAGCAGCACTATCAATTACCACTCAGTATCTTCAACTTAAATGCTATTTAAAATCTTTTCACTTCTATGGCAAAACGTCTGAATCCATATGCTAAAAGCAATCATTGTTGATGTCTCTGACGATCTGCTGAAAATTCCCGTTGTTTTACATAATTGATTCTGGTCATAAAGTTTGTGAGATTGATCTTGACTTTATTGCTCTTTTGACCATGTCAGTCATAATATAGCGTCTTTGTATTCAAAATTAAACAGGTGAGAGATGTTGGATAATTTCTAAGAGTCATCGTCATCTAATAGATTGCAAAGAGTGACCATAAGAGTAAAGATATCTAGTGTTGCTCTGGATAGTCTTTTGGGCCCTTTAATAACTGTATAATATACGTATATGGTATATGGGGACTGACCTTGGAAGAAAGCTTGTTTCTTATGTAGATGATGCTACTCTTTCTGCATAGATCTTATTTTCTAAGTATAGGCCTGTGGTTTCTGAATCTCCTAATAGAGATCTAGCTTAAAGTGTGGTCCAAATTATGGAGGATGACATTAAATGCCAACAAACTCAAAGCACGGTTGTTAATAACTGTAAAGCATTTGATCCTCCCTACCTAGATATTCATTGATAATGTTTCGCTATCTATAGTGGATACAGATCTTTTAAGATGCTAGAAGTCATAATTAACTGAAAATCCAATTTGAGTAACACCCGATCTGTATATTATTCTTTCACATAAATAATGGTAGCCTATATTGAAAAATTCTATCAGGATTTTTGGGGACATGCCTATCCTGAGAAATGTTTTATATCTTTTATTCCACCATGCTTTGAATATTATTCTCCCCTCCGGTCTCCAACATATTATTTTTTTTTTTCTAAAGCGTATGGACTATTAAGTTCATTGATTATTCCTGCCCTAGATATTGATTTCTACACTTGGCATTCAAATAACCTATTGTTCATGTTGCATGGGTTTTTTTTATAATTCTGACCATCCTTTGCACTCAGATCTTATTATACTATATTATCCACCACGTGGCAATTGGCATTTATTCGTTTTATACAGACTCGCAATTTCTTCCGTAAGAATGAACTGCATTCTATCCATTTTTTTTCGTTGACTACTTTGATGTAAGTCTTGTTTCATAGTTTATCTATTACTTTTTTGTTTCAGATCGTTATTTTCCCCATCGGAGCCCTTATTCAACCCCATATTTTCTATATGGGGTTGCATCTTGGCATATATTAATCATGATGATAATGAGAGAAGATAATTATGATGATGATGATGATGTTCATAAGTAGAGAAATCTTGATCTGTGCTTTTAGCTATACGGTCTAGAGCACAAACGTGTTTTGTTTGGGGAAAAGGGTAGTAGGCGAACACACTGGAAGCACCAATTTGAATGTCTTTGATATGCAAAGATGACAGCATCAAAGGTAGTGCTGGAATGTTATTTTGCTTTTGATGCGAAACATCCGGTTCACTTAGAATATGTTTCTCTATTTCATAATTTTAGATTTCATACACGGAAGCAAGAGATGAGGAAGAGGGTGTATATTTCCTCTTTTTTCCTATTAGTATACTTGTCTTTCTTAATTTGGTTAATGAATACTATCAGCTGAATAACTATTGTATATGATGATATCAGGAATTCAAAATCACTTTAAACTTCTCATTGTGTTAGTTTTTAACCATGAATTGATGAAAGTTTACTAAAGAATGTTATGTACATTTATCCCTAAGAGTAATAAAGAAATATTTTCTAATCGTTTTGTATAAAAATAGAAATGAAACTGGTGTTCCTGTTACTGCCACATCTGATAATGGTAAATGATTTTATATCAGAACAAATAGAAATATGTATACAAATTAGGATACATAAAATCACTATGCTGTACATTGGACCACGTCTCAAGAACATTAACTGATATCATATTAACAAATGAAGTTAAGAAGTAAGAGCTGACAGGATGCAGTCATAAGAGACCTGAGTAGAATACAAAATGAAAACCAAAACAAATAGGTTTTATCAACAAATTTACATATAATTGAGAGCGCAATGAAACAAAGTATTATGAATATTATTTATCCATGGAATACATCATCTTAATACCACCTACCTTTTTGACTATTATTATTACTACTATTATTACTAGCTAAGCTACAATCTTAGCTGAAAAAGCAGGATACTATAAGTCCAAGGGCTCCAAAATGGATAGATAGCCCACTGAGAAAAGGAAATAAATAAACTATATTAGAAGTAATGAACAATCAAAATATAATATCTTAAGAACAGTAACAACCTTAAATAGATCTCACATATATAAACTATAAAAAGACTTATGGCAGCCTGTTCAATATAAAAACATTTGCTGCAAGCTTGAACTTTTGAAGTTCTACAAAATGATAAAAACAAGGAACGTCATGTCTCTCCTGGTTCAAGAGTATACTACTGATCATGCTATGATCATGTAAATACGTCGTTTTGGCCTTTACATTGAAATGTCATTCTATTGCTCAAAAAGTAAAGCCATGAAGAGAGCCATAAGTTATTGACTAATACATTTGTCGATAAGTTGCATCATTTGTCACATTTGGAGCTTGAGTTGATAAAAGTTTATCTTGGGTGTCAGGCGCCACATGTAAATCCGCTTGTAGTGAGAATTATATAAGAAAAAGAACAGTCTCAAAAGTATGTGACATACTCCTCCAAGTAGGTCACAGAAGGAACCATCATGTTTAATGCACATCCAACCCTACTCTGGAAAGATGTGTTAATGTTAAATCCAACCCTACCCTAAAAAGAACATGTGTTAATGTTAAATCCAACCCCACTCTGAAAAGATGTGTTAATGTTACATCCAACCCCACTCTGAAAAGAAGGTGTGTTAATGTTAAATCCAACCCTACTCTGAAAAGAAGATGTGTTAATGTTAAATCCAACCCTACTCTAAAAAGAAGATGTGTTAATGTTAAATCCAACCCCACTCTGAAAAGATGTGTTAATGTTAAATCCAACCCTACTCTGAAAAGAAGATGTGTTAATGTTAAATCCAACCCCACTCTAAAAAGATGTGTTAATGTTAAATCCAACCCCACTCTAAAAAGAAGATGAGTTAATGTTAAATCCAACCCCAATCTGAAAAGATGTGTTAATGTTAAATCCAATCTCACTCTAAAAAGAAGATGTGTTAATGTTAAATCCAACCTTACTCTGAAAAGAAGATGCTATTAGTGTTAAATCTTGATCTTCTGTCCAAATTTCTGAGACAACCGCGTCCCAGTTCCATCAAATCGGATTGATTCGACAAAATTACCCTATTTACATCCTAATTAGTCGATAGTTAGGCCTCATTAGTGTTGACTCCATTCCTCGGAACACGTCCTAACTTTACCACATTCACCTACTCTGCAACTTAAGGGGATAATGAGCTTTTTGGTCATTATTTCTTGAGAGATCACAATTATTATTTTAACATAAATTATTTGAGGTATAGTCTCTGTATACCCTTAATTAGCCTCCAATAAGGATAATTGCTTACCCTGTTTCTACTTTCTTTGGTCAAAATTCTTTATTTCTTCTTCTTCTTCCTATTATTATTATTATTATTATTATTATTATTATTATTATTATTATTATTAGGACTAGCTAAGTTATACCCCTAGTCGGAAAAGCAGGACCTCCAACAAGGAAAAAATAGCCCAGTGAGGAGAGGAAAAAGGAAATAAACAAACTATAAGATCAATAATGAAAATTAAAATAAAATATTCTAAGAGCAGTGACAACATCAAAATAGATCTTTCATATTTATGCTGTAAAAAAAAAAAAAAAGAAATCAGAATAGTGTGCCCCAGCCTACCCTCAGGCAAGAGAACTCTACCCAAAACCAGTTGAAGACCATGGTACACAGGTTATGGCACTACCCATGACTAAATAGCAATGGTTTGGTTTTGGAGTGTTCTTCTCCAAGAAGAGCTGCTTACAAGAATCTCTTCTACTTTTACCAAGAGTAAATTAGCGTCTGGACAATTACAGTTCAGTAGTTAACCCCTCGAGCGAAGAAGAATTGTTTGGTAACCTCAATGTTGTCAGGTGTATGAGGAAAGAGAATGTGGAAAGAAAGTCAAGACTATTCGGTGTATTTGTAGGCAATGGGAAAATTAATGGTAACCATAGAGAGCTCCAATGTAGTGCTGTCGGGCCACTTAAAGAACCCAGAAGGTCTCTAACAGTAGTATCTCAATATGTGGCTGGTGCCTTGGCCAACCTATTACTTGTGATTCGATACAGTGCTGTCTACTATGTAACTTGCGATTAGTACAACATCGGCATAAATACTCATACTAGCTTTTTGTTGTACATGGACGTTCAAGCTCCATTCAACTGTTTCTCTAAATTATATCCAGAATAGAGCCACCTCCTAGAATTAATTTCAGCTCGGACCAAATATGAGTACCAATCTCTCTGAGTGGTTTATAAATACATACTAAAACCTTACATGTAAAAATCAACCCTGAACTCATAAACGAGTAGTCTCTTCTACACCTGTTGTTGAACTCAGGAGAGTAACTAGAGAGGAAATCAATGTGCAGTGACTAGCATCAACAACACTTTGATGCTGGTCGGGTGTTTTGATTGGACAGACATATAGAAGGCATTGTGTATAGTCAAAGATGGAATGGATACCTACCGGACATTCCCACGAAGTCTTGACTGGGTAAAGTCCAGTGGTTCTTAAAAGTTTTCAGTCCCAATACCCCAAAGTTAAATTCAAATTTAACCTGCTACCTCCTCTACAATATCAGCCAGCTACTCCAAGCTTTTATCTGTTAATTATCAGTACAAAAGAGGAAACAGGACGACTATAAACAAACAGCTGAATTGTATTAACTTTATTTTCTTTTTTTTAAGTAGATAATGAATGAAGTACAACTCTTAATATACAAAAAAATATTCAATATTATTTTTTTCCCAATGACATTAATCACGTAACACTATTCGAACTCATTCATCACGATTTTTACGGTGGTGAGCAGCATGAAGGTTCTCGTGCTCCTCTTTTTTTATTTATTTATTTTTTTTTTAAGCGACCAAGATTTGAATCTAGGAAACCCCTTTAGTCGAATATTTTTCAGGATGTCTTTTTCGATACCCACAAGAACCGGTTTTGATTTCCCCTGGGGGTATTGAGGAACTACTTTAGGAACACCTGACATAGGTCCTGTGCACCACCAAACCATATTGCAAAGTTTGTTCCTCTACAGAAAGTATGTGTCAGTGTCTGTATGGATTTGTTCAGCGAATGATGATCGGACTTTTGCAGTATAGTTTCACTTTATAGTGAACTGCAGGATCTATTTGTTTTTTTACCAAAAGAACTTATAATGCCAGATGATATCTAATAATCAACCAATCTAATACCATCTAATACCACAAGACCCTTGTAACACCTCAGTCATTGGTGTTACAGCTCTAGCAAGATCGAACTTATGCAATCCGAACTTCATTTCGAAATTATGGAAGTCAAAGGGATTCCAAACCAAAGAAACCTACATGGAATAAGACCCATATATTTCAGCCATATTGAGACTTCTTTCGAATGGTTGATATGGAGTAATCGGGAAATGTCTGTAAAGAAAGAAGGAGTCTTCCATTTGCATAATCCGCGAATTCATATTCCAAAAATATTGCTAATCCATTTTCCCCCTAGAAATGTTATATCAATTTATCAGAAATACCTTGACCCATTATTTCATATCACACACAGCACATGAAACTCTACGGAAGAAATACGTGACTTTGGCTTCGAATTGGTAGACCACCCGCCTTACTGCCCAGACCTGGCCCCTTCCGACTATCACCTCTTTCCACAACTGAAGAAACATCTCAAAGAAAAAAAAAAATTCACTCCCATTAGGAAGTGGTGCATTGCTCTGCAAAAAGAGCTCGACCCATAAGTTTCCTACAATGGAATCAAACTGTGTAGGGGAGAGAGAGAGAGAGAGAGAGAGAGAGAGAGAGAGAGAGAGAGAGAGAGAGAGAGAGATGCTTTTTCGTCTATCTTCTCATTATTAGTTGCCCTACCTCCCCTGTAAAAGTAATAGCTCTATCCTGATACCCTCAGGGCCAGGAACTTTTCATCACCCCTTCGTATATGTGTACACGCATATATATATATATATATATATATATATATATATATATATATATATGTATATATATGTGTATATATATATATATATATATATATATATGTATATATATATATATATATATATATATATATATATATATATATATATATATATATATATATATATATATATATATATATATATGTATATATATATATATATATATATATATATATATATATTTATATGTATATATATATATATATATATATATATATATATATATATATAAATATAGATATAAATATATATATACATATATATATATATATATATATATATGTTTATATATACACATATATATATATATATATATATATATATATATATATATATATTTATTTATATATATATATATATATATATATATATGTTTATATATACATATATATATATATATATATATATATATATATATATATGTGTGTGTGTGCGCTCGTGTGTATGCGTATATGTGGGGGGGGGGGTGCATATATGCATATATTAAGCTAATAAACTTCGAATGTATTTCAAAACAAATATTTAGAGCAAAAAGATTCAAACCTACTACACATCTGTAAATCCCTGTGCGCCTTTAAGCTTAAAACTGAACTTAAATTAAAATGGCGTCTCTACGTCTAGGCTACATTAGAGCCATGGAAATAATAAATTTGCTTGTTATGCCAATATAACAGCAGTAATTGCCTACTAGGGCTTCATGCCCCGTTTGCTGCATACCATTATTTCCGTATACATTCCGAGGAGGGATGCAATGAAGTTGGATTAGCAAGCTCATTATTGCAAAGATGTGGAATTTCATTGCTCTCATTATCAAGGGACATTGGTTCTTGTTCAGGCAATGCTTACGACACATTGACAGCAGGGGGTAATTAGGCCTGCATGTTTTCTCTAAATGCGTTCACATTATTAATGACATAATGTCAACTGCATTATACATTGAAGGATCTTTATCATGATGAGTTACACGGACTGCATCCAGAATACCTTAATCTAACTCAAATAACAGACAGAAACTACACTTAATTTGATGAATTCATAAACCATAATGTATGTATTCATATATAGTAAAGCAATTAAAGAAAATAAATCTTTCAGACATTGCAAACCTCCGCCATGGCTACCTGTGTCGTGTTCAGTGTCATTGTAGTGTGACGAGTCAAGAGTAGGTTGTGACTCAAAAGCAATTGAGGAACTTTATTACAACACATCGAGTATATATACACAGAAGGTCCCGGTAAGAAGGTCACAAAATACAGACATGCTATTTCTTGTAAAACCGGCAACCGGTCCTGTTAACAGTTAACAATGGAATATGCAGACACGCTAAAACAAGTTGCTGTCAGTGCGAGGGGACAGCGAAGATACAAAGGATACTGTACACAAAACAGAAATTTCGTTACTATGTACGCTCGTGTAACATACGGGCGGTACAGTAGCAACAGTCTGCCATCGATATCAAGTTTGCCTTTGAGTTGTACGTCGTCTTATGGTTGCGTGCCTCAGAGAAAATCCCAAAAAGGTCTTTCTTTAAGTTTATATTTTGTTTTCTCTCAAAATGTGATCATAAGCCATAAGCCCACCTTTTGTTTTGCTTTTTTAAACATGTATTCATAACTCATGTAATTCTGCTAACAACCGGACAAACAGACAGATAAACTAAATAAAAAAAAAATAGCTTATGATGGAGTATTACATCACTTTAGGCACTCTAAGTCGTGAATGGTTTGATACAAAATATATAGTAAAGCCTTCTATATATATATATATATATATATATATATATATATATATATATATATATATATATATTTATATATATAAATTTATTATATATATATATATATATATATATATATATATATATATATATATATATATATATATATATATATATATATATATAAATATTAAAATGGTTTTAATATTTGGGTCTTTTTCAGGTTGAAACTTGGAAGCCTTCTTCTAGGCGTAACGAGAGATAACAAATTCGTTGATTCTGTTCATCACATTCTATATAGGTCTAAAGGTTTTTTATGCTATTTCATTTCGAAAATCAGAATCGTATATCTCAAAAAGATTTAGTTCCGCTCGCATTACGTAATCTGTTTCTCAGACATTTTCGTGGTCGTTACTCTCGCTTTACAGGGTAATCGTTTCTTGGTTGACAGCACTCTTCTGGCTTCAAAGAATGTCTTGAAAACCATTTAATTAACTATTGCTTCCTAATTGTACGTCATTTGCTGCTCTGTTAGGTGAATAACCTCGATGTGTAGGAGTTTTAGAAGCGTTAAGTACAGAGAAATTACTAATGAATTAATATATTTACAAGTAGATGGAATATATGTTTAATACTCATGCTAATTATGCAAATCAAAGCCACTAGCTCGGAGTATAATAATAAAGATATAAACATTTAGAATAATTTGAATGTTGTTACTGAGCGCTAGCTAGTTTGATTATTCCTCCTCATTTTTCATATCCTGGATGAGGAATTTTCTTTCTTCTTCTTTGTTTCCCAGAGCATAAAACCTACCTTCTTGAAATAGGCGATTTTGTCATCACTTACGACTATGAAATGCCTTTTCAAAAGTTGTGTCTGTCATCGCTACAGATTTTTTTGCATCGGTGAAGTGCATCATAAACATTTTGCAATAAAAATATAAATAATTAATAAACTGTTTTTGTGAGCGGTGAGTTGTTTGTCATCGTTTAAGACTATCATAACCTGTTTCCATTTAAGTAGCTTAGTTATGACCACCAAACCAGCCCTTTAAAGAAGCAAGTTTGTCATCACTTAAGATCTCCATAAATTTTCCAATGGTCGACCTAATTATAAAATGAAAAGACCATCAGCCATGATTTCAGCTATTCAATAAAAAAAAAATTCATCCCCAAAATCATGAATCTGTTTGCATGTGATAATAAAATCATTAGTCAAATGAATGTTTCCGGTGTCCTCTACTTTACGTAATCCCCATGTAATGGATAGTTTTTTATATATGTTCTCTACTTATATCCGTGTCATCCCCCAGTAATTGTTTAATTTTAAGAACTGAAAAATTAATGATAGCCATCTTTAAGCCTATCTCGACTTTTACTTCGAGTTTCTTCTGTGCCACTCCACTCTTCCGATCCTAATCCCTTGTAAATTGAATTTTCATTCTGATTGGCTCTTCACTGATTCATGATGATAATGCTTTTAGAGGAATCTTGTTATTACTGGAGGTTCTTGGTCTCTTTCCCTTTTTATCCTTAACTTCTTTATGTTACAATTCCTCTTGATTACTCCTTCATGTTAACAGTCCCCATTTCGAATTCATCTTTTTTTATTTAGTAGAATTTCATACTGTTATTCCTTTTTTTCAGCTTCACTGTTTCCTTTCTCATTATATATTTTTCCTGGGTCACTTATTTTAATCCTTCATTCCCTCTCCTCTCCTGAAAACTTTTATCATATCCATTATTATTATTATTATTATTATTATTATTATTATTATTATTATTACAAGCTAAACTATAACCTTAATTGGAAAAGCAAGATGCTATAAGCCCAAGGGCTCCAACATGGGAAAATAGCTCAGTGAGGAAATGAAATAAACAAACTACAAGAAAAGCAATGAACAATTAGAACAAATTATTCTAAGAAGAGTAACAATATTGAAATAGATTTTTCATTCATGTATAAACTATAAAAACTTGAAAAAAAACAGAGAAAGATAATAAGACAGAATAGTGGAAAGACTTTTTTTTACGTTTAGGCTGGAATATATATTTCTTGAGATACAGTTACTTACGAAGAGTTTAGCTTTTTTTTTTTTTTTTTTTTTTTCTAGCTGAGACTTTGACCTCCCCAAAGGTGTAGTACTCTCCCCTACCCGTCTCCAAAAGACCTCTTGTCCTGATCAAGATCTCTCGCAAGATGTGATAAGGTGTTGAAAGATTTGACACCCTCGTTTTGTAAAATTTGAGATGTAACTTTTCGTATCATCCTGATAATAAATAAGTAAACAAACGTTTAATTTCCTTGGGAAAACAAGATTGGATATATAATACCCTCGTCAAAGAAATCCCTCTGACAAAGATCATGTTATATGACTTTTACTTGAAATTCTAATAAGCAAGAAGCAGAGAGAGAGAGAGAGAGAGAGAGAGAGAGAGAGAGAGAGAGAGAGAGAGAGAGAGAGAGATCTTTTGCCTTCTTAGTTTTAATTGAACTATTGGAACTTGCTCTAGAGAATGCAATGATGATGTGTCACCATAAGAGGGGTGCATTAAATTACATAATTTTGAGCCTCCTTCGTCTCTCCTCAGGAATTAATTAAAACTTTCAAATAAGATGACGATGATGAATTTGTAAAAAGATCCACGTGCTCTCTCTCTCTCTCTCTCTCTCTCTCTCTCTCTCTCTCTCTCTCTCTCTCTCTCTCTCTCTCTCTCTCTCCTGTAACCTAAGAGGAACTTTAATCAAAGATGGTGTTGAAATTCAGATTTATTGCATCATCCTCTATTTCCTCCCTTCCCACAAAGAATTCCACGGGTTGCACTGTAGATGTTACAGTGTACTGGCATTAAGCCGTAGATTAGAAGGGAATTAAGACTAAGGTGGTTTTGGCATATGAAGAGAAGAAGAATATGTCGGCAGGAGGATGCTTGGCATAGAGCCACCAGGTAGAACCAGAACAGGGAGGTCTAATATGAGATTTATGGATTCAATAAGAGAAGATATGAAGACAGTTGGCGTGACAGAGGAGGAATCAGTAGATAGAAGTAGATGGAA
This sequence comes from Palaemon carinicauda, assembly GCF_036898095.1. Classification (NCBI taxonomy): domain Eukaryota; kingdom Metazoa; phylum Arthropoda; class Malacostraca; order Decapoda; family Palaemonidae; genus Palaemon; species Palaemon carinicauda. Next base: position 158,911,127 of record NC_090729.1, on the reverse strand, counting down.
AGAGTTGATCCGCAGCTGCTACCCTTGAATGGAAGAAGACGAAAGATATATATATATATATATATATATATATATATATATATACATATATATATATATATATATATATATGTATATATATATATATATATATATATATATATATATATATATATAAAGATACTTCCAAAGAACAAACAACACAATAGTCACTGGCAAATTCAAAATTTAACCCTGGAATTATAATCAAACCCCTTGTACACAAAACTTCCACCAGATTAGATTTTCATATAATGATAATATAAATCACCAACCACTAATCTTCTAACCATCGCAGCCATCATCTTACATCTTACATCTTATTCCAACTCATTGTTTTTTCCTTCCAAATATTACCCAGAAATAATTTTTTTGGGGGAAATTCTTCTTTTTAAACTTACAAGCACCTTTCCAAACATATTTCCCCTATACAACCCTACTTCTCCCGTATTCCAGAAGCTTCAATCTCTTTTCCAATCATCTGTCTTTGCATTTCAATCCTCTATTACAAATACCCTTCACATCGTTCAAATCCATCCAGGCCCAGGTGCGCATTTCCAGAGTCTCATTCTTTTCCATTCCTGGACCACATACGTTTACTCTCGCAACATGTTCTGCTGCTAAGCTCATCTTTATCCAATTCTCAGATTTTCCCTGCAACTACAAATGATGGCTATACTCCTCCTATGGCTTAACAGCTTTCAGTTACCTCAGACACAGTCACTTTGATCTCATTCCTGAATGATACCATTTAACGTTTGCTGAAGTTATTATTATTATTATTATTATTATTATTATTATTATTATTATTATTATTTCTAACTAAGCTACAACCCTAGTTGGAAAATCAAGATGCTTTAAGCCCAATTGCTCCAATAGGGAAAAATAGCCTAGTGAGGAAAGGAAATGAGGATATAAATAAACGATAAGAGAAGTAATGAAAAATTAAAGAAAAAAAATATATATTAAAAACAATAACATTATTGAATCAGATATCTCATATATTTACTATAAAGCACCCAGATTTTTTTTTACACAAACAAATCAATTATCAGCTATTTATCTTTTTGTACGTTCCTCTTTCGTATTTTTTTGTAGTACTAACATAAATATGTGTTTTCAAACCTATGAACCCGGTCATTTGGTGACTTTCACACCACGAAAGGAGACAAGAATTCTGAAATCCCACAGCAATTAAATGCTCTATTGCCATTGGAATTAGAAGAGGCTCATTTTTATTTATTTTTATTCACATACATCACAGAGGCGTTCCCTATATATATATATATATATATATATATATATATATATATATATATATATATATATATATATATATATATATATATATATATATGTATATGTATATGTATATGTATATGTATATGTGTGTATATATATATATATATATATATATATATATATATATATATATATATATGTATACATAGTCACTATGTTGTGGCAATTAAATGATAAATGATGGGAGGCGGAGGTTTAGACGACTTTTGCACATGTTTTCACAAAAACATGTGCAGAAATCTTAAAAGTGAATGGATGAATCTCTTTGATGACTTTAGAAATGTAAATCTCACTATTTACACAAAAGAGGAAATATAAGTGTCTCGCTGACTTTTACATTACTGGACTAGTTTACTGTTAAAATACTCATAATTTGTAGATAACAATGAATCACTTGCAAATTACAGACACACTTGCCGAGAATGTACTTATAGCAAGTTACTATTTAATCTTCTTCCATCAGTAGAATAGCAATTTATCTCAAGTCCCAAATCTGACTTATCAACCAAACATTACAATCTTAATTTCTTTCCAAGTCAAGCAAGACGGAGGCACAAATGTTACTTGTCTCACATTAAAAGTCTCAGGCAAACATTACCCCTAAGATCGTAACCTAGTGAAGTGTCGTTTTTGCGTATTGGGCGCCCAGCGGCGACAAAGGCCCGCAACCATGGGCCGCGCCCAACTCTTCTTTCCCTACTTCTAAGGGTGAGTTTTTTATGGAACCTGTGTCTATGGGGATCAGGTGCTTCCTACAAGAGATAGGTGGTATCCTTTTACTACGTGACTTCTGCGATCTAGGTCGCACAAATCTAGACTGCTCCACCTCAAATCCCCAATTGCTTTTCCAATCTACCTCATGCTTTGACCTATGAAGTAAAAGAATGACAAAAGTTTACATTCAACATAAATGGTGCAACTCTTTCTTCAGGCCCGGTGGCTTGTGACCTGCTCTTTCATGATCGAATGGCCCATCTAATTATTTACGTCAATCCCCTAATATGTGTGTGGGTATATATATATATATATATATATATATATATATATATATATATATATATATATATATATATATGTATTATAGTCACGAAAGAAATAAATGAAAATACTTGATTGGAATTAGTACTTTCATCCATTAGTGACATCGACAGATTCAACAATAAGAATTCATATACAAAGCCATTGTATTTATTCAGGAGAAGGGGATCTTACAGCTGTCAGTTTCTTTATAATTCCAGATAAGTCAGATTTTAGGTAATAGGATAATTCTGGATTAACTGAAAACAGACCAGGCCTTAGATTTATATTTTGATCTTTGACACAGGCAATTAAAAAGGATTCAAATATATTCCTTTGGGTATAGTCATTTACATGGGTTATTTAACTTGTCTCTGACCAGCCAATTCTATGACTAAATCCTAACCAGTGGGAGTCCAAGGGATTATGAAAAGATCCCTAGAGACGGACATCACACGCTGTTTTGTCCTGACAAAAATTCCTTTGAATGTTTGGTAAACATAAAACTATTTACAATCTGAACTAGGAATACCATAAACTATACTATTGTGACGGGCCGAGAGAGGAGTTGTGAAATCAAAGGCAGATTGGAAACGACTGAGTTATATTGTTGTGGAACACTCTCCTTATATACAAAACCTCAAGGCAACAGGACATGACAAGTTCACAAGACAGACAATATCACAGAGGAAAAACCAGACAGGAATTTTCATGTTCGTTTTAGTGCGAGGGAGGAGCGAAGATACAAGCATAATATATACAAAAGGAATTATGTACAATTGTGTGAAACACGGTTGGTACATGGCTCCCCCCCTAAAAATGACATACTGTACATGTTAAATAGGGCGCCCTGATCTAGAGAGGCGAACTGTAGGCGGATCATCTGGCAGAAGATAAGCAGGTTTTAGACGATCAATGGAGACCCAGTCTTCTTTGCCCCGAATGTTTAGGAGGAATGCTTTCGGACTGCGTCGGATCACAAGGAAAGGTCCCGTGTAAGGGGGCGTTAACGGTGGCTTGCTGGTGTCGTTGCGCAGGAAGACGTGCGTTGCAGAGTGCAAGTCCGTTGGTATGTGATGCTTCGCTGGGGGCTTGTAAGTCTGGCGGCACGGAGTAAATTTTCCCACGACGTGACGTATGCGCTGGAGATCGTCGGAGGAGGTTGTAGAAGGAAAAAACTCGGCAGGGACGACCAACGGGTCGCCATACACCATTTCGGCTGCCGAGACGTCGAGGGCGTCTTTAGGAGTGGTCCTTAGTCCAAGGAGGACCCAGGGAAGCTGAGTAAACCAGTTGCAATCCTTGCAGTGGGACATCAAAGCTGCTTTGAGGGTGCAATGAAAACGTTCAACCATTCCATTGGCAGCGGGGTTGTAGGCCGTTGTCTGATGTAGGGTGATGACCAGGAGATTCGCTAATGACGTCCATAATTGAGAGGTGAAAGTGGTTCCCCTGTCAGAAGTAATATGCTCAGGGATACCGAATCTTGAAATCCATCCAGAGAGTAAGGCAGATGTACATGAGGTGGACGTTGCAGTTTCCATGGGAATGGCTTCAGGCCAACGAGTGGAGCAGTCGATGACGGTAAACAGGTAACGATGTCCTTGTGATGTGGGTAGGGGGCCTACAACGTCGACGTGAATGTGTGCGAAACGACGCTGAGGTTGAGGAAAGGTGCCCACTCCTGAATCCGTGTGTCGATGTACTTTGGAAGTTTGGCAAGAAGTACAGGCACGGACCCAATCCTTAGCATCCTTAGAAATGCCGTGCCAAATGAACTTTGCCTTCAGCAGCTGTGCAGTAGAACGGCACGAGGGATGTGAAAGGCCGTGGATAAAATCAAACACCTGTCGGCGCATAGGAGCAGGAATCCAAGGTCGCGGTCTACCAGTACTGACGTCACAGAGGAGGGTGGTGTTGGAGTTTTCGAGGGGAAAATCCTCCCAACGGAGGGACGTGCAGGATGTCCTACAAGCTTGATACTCTGGATCCTGTCGTTGAGCTTCAGCCAGGGCGTTGTAATCCAATCCCAGTTGAACGGCAGCCAACGTGTTTCTTGACAGGGCATCGGCAACGGGATTCATTTTCCCAGGGACGTATTGGAGGGTGCAATTGTATTCAGCCACGGCGGAGAGATGTCGGCATTGACGGGCGGACCAGGCGTCAGACTGTCGAGTGAAGGCGTGCACCAGAGGCATGTGGTCTGTGCGAATGACGAAGGGCGTACCTTCTAAGAAATGGCGAAAGTGACGGACAGCCAAGTGCACCGCCAGCAATTCTCGATCGAAGGTAGAATAACCCGATTCTGCCTTGAACAGTTTTCTGCTGAAGAAGGCCAATGGGCGGGGCGAGCCTTTGACCACCTGCTCGAGTACTGCACCAATAGCGACGTCGCTGGCATCGGTGGAGAGAAGGAGAGGGGCGTGTGGGATAGGAAAAGTGAGAGCCGCAGCAGTTGATAGGGCCTTCTTTGCATTGCAGAAGGCCGCTTCTTGAAGGGGACCCCACTTCAAGTCCTTTGGCTTGCCCTTGAGGGAGGCGTAGAGGGGAGCAAGAGTGGGGGCAATGGCTGGCAGAAAGCGGTGATAATAGTTGATCATGCCCAAGAATTCCTGCAGAGCTTTGACGGTCGAGGGCGTGGGGAAATTCTGAATGGCTGCTACCTTCTCAGGGAGGGGATGGACTCCTTCAGGAGTGATACGGGGCCCTAAGAACGACACTTCGTTGGCGCCAAAGGTACACTTGTTGTACCGGACTACAAGGCCGTTTTGTTGCAGGCGGTCGAGCATGATGCGCAGGTGACGGAGGTGTTCCTCTTTTGAGGAGGAGAACACAAGTATGTCGTCCACATAACATACACAGAAAGGGAGGTCCCCTAAGATGCCATCCATGAGACGTTGAAACGTTGCCCCAGCATTACGAAGGCCAAAACAGGAGTAATTGAAGGTGTATGTGCCAAACGGAGTGGTGATGGTGGTCTTGGGGATGTTTTCTGGGTTCATAGGCACCTGATAATACCCCTTCAGGAGGTCGAGCGTAGAGAAAACCTTTGCTTTGTGCAGGTAGGAGGTTACATCGGCCATGTTTGGGAGGGGGTAGTGATCCGGTTCTGTTTGCATGTTAAGGCGCCTGTAATCCCCGCACGGACGGAGGGAGCCGTCTTTCTTCAGAACGATGTGTAAGGGTGACGACCATGGGCTGGAGGCCTTTTGGCAAAGGCCCATTTTCTCCATTTCGGCGAACGTCTGTTTGGCGGCTGCCAATCGTTCCGGTGCCAGACGTCTGAATTTTGCGAAGACTGGGGGTCCCGTCGTCTTGATATGATGATAAATACCGTGCTTGGCAGGAACCGTGGGCGTTTGGCGAAGTTCTGGACGGAAAACTTCCGGGTACGACGTGAGGAGGTGGGCGTAGGCATCCGTGGGTGCGCTGATGTGGAGAGCGAGGTTAGAGGGGGCGGGTTGAAGAGGTGTCGACAAGTACGAGTCTGCGTTGACCAATCGTCGGTGGGCGACATCGACCAGAAGGTGGAAATGAGAGAGGAAATCCGCACCGAGGATTGGCATTGTGACGTCAGCAACGAGAAACTTCCAATTGAATTTACCGTTTCCGAACGATAATGTGAGGCTCTCGTAACCGTAGGTGGGTATCGCAGATCCGTTGGCAGCTACCAAGCGGACATCGGCAGATGTAGACAGACTACGTTGTGCCTTGAAGAGTTTCCTTGGCAAAAGAGAACGACAAGCACCCGTGTCTACCAAAAATCGCACGCCCGTTCCTGCATCCTGTAAAAAGAAAAGATTAGAAATATGGGAGGCCACCGCCACAAGCGATGGCCTACTTACACGTTTTTTGGCCACTGACAATCTTTGGCACATTTCTTCGCGGTTGCCCCGAATCTGAAGTGGTAGTAGCAAAACTGCGGTGGATGGGAGGTAGTAAGTGGCTGTAGAAGTCGTTCGTTGGGGCGCGAGCGATTGGTGGGTGGTGGGCGGCTTTGTCGCCGCTTCGGCACGTCACGGGGTAGGCGTGTATGTCCTACGGCATTCATGTCAGCTTCGGTTGACGTTGAATAGGCATCCTCGTCGTCAGGGGTGGAGGCGTTGATGGAGGTCTTGAAGTGGCTGTCCATAAGGGCGTCGGCTTTGGTCATCAAGTCCTTTATGGGTAAACTATCGACATCGGGTATGGCAGCGCGCACAGGTTCAGGTAAACGGCGTATCCAAAGGGCACGGAGTAGGTTCACCTCACGAGGAGAGCCGTCTGCGACAGGTTGAAGGCGAGCGATACTGGTCATTTCCCTGAGGGCAAGCAAAGCCCTTTGGTCCCCCAACGGTTGTTGCATGAGCTGAAAAAGCTTTGCTATACGGGCGGCTGGCGACGGCGAGTACTGCTGCAGAAGGTATGATTTGAGGTCGTCATACGCTATTGGGGTGTCTCCTTGTTCACAAAGCCAGTCGGATATTTCTGGGAAGGTGTCCTCAGGTATCGCTGCGAGAACATAATCCGCTTTGGTGGTTGAGCGAGTCACACCCCTGATACGAAACTGGACTTCTGCGCGCTGAAACCAAGCAAACGCCTCTCCGCTGGCAAACGATGAAAGTTTGAATGGAGCGGCCGCAGCACCAACTGCCGTAGAGTCCGCCATAGTACCAACGATGAAGGGGCGAGGGGGTGGGGGTGGAAGGCGGTGGGAGCGAGTCGACTTCCGGGGTCACCAATGTGACAGGCTGAGAGAGGAGTTGTGAAATCAAAGGCAGATTGGAAACGACTGAGTTATATTGTTGTGGAACACTCTCCTTATATACAAAACCTCAAGGCAACAGGACATGACAAGTTCACAAGACAGACAATATCACAGAGGAAAAACCAGACAGGAATTTTCATGTTCGTTTTAGTGCGAGGGAGGAGCGAAGATACAAGCATAATATATACAAAAGGAATTATGTACAATTGTGTGAAACACGGTTGGTACACTATTATCATTTCCATTACTATTCTTAATCAACATATCTTTTTCAGGTAAAATCATTTTTAAACTCTTCCCTAATATATATGTTTTTTTTTTTTTAAAAGGGGTAATACATATGAAAATAATAATGATTGTTTCATGATTGGTTTTAATTTTTCCAAATTTCTAGTTTTACGTTTCCATTTTAATGTTCCTGATTGTATTGCTATAAGGAATTTTCATCAATTTCGATTTATTCTTATTTTCCTTTTGATTTAATTATTCGTGTGACATTTCATTTCGTGAGAATATTTTGTTAAATTTTATCTTTTATTATATTTATTTCGTTTTTAACTGTTTTTCTTATTTTTCAGTGCAATTAGCGGTGGAATTGAGCTGTGCCGTTTGATCGGTGTTTTCTTGGTTTTTCCATTTTTAATGTTTTGCAATTTTATATTTTTGTTATGTCTTTCTTCTTATTCAGTTCATCAAAATAATGCCTCCCAGATGATCAAACTTAAGTAGTCTTACCTGCGGAAGGAGAGCAATGGGACGAGTAATTGCAAATCAAATCGAGTAAGAATGGGCATCAGCGAACGAGCGCAACGAACAAAGAATGGCCTAAATACGTGCCGAGGAAGAATTAGAGTGACGTGCAGCCAGACTTAAGGCAGGATTAGCTAATCCGGACTTTAAGGTGCACGGTTGCAAGCACGGCGATCTCGTCCTACAGCTTCAGATCTGCTTCGTTCTCAACCGAATGAACGCGACTGACTTAGTGTGGCTGATAGACGTCAACGAGAAACAGAAGATCTATGTCAAACACGACTCCAATCGCCTTGCATTCGGGTACAACCCACTTGATGATTATAGTTTGAGCCGACATGTTCTCATGTCCTTATTGCAAGGCTCTGAAATTTAGTGGAGTAACGAAAGGAATATGTTGCGCCGCCAGTGGAAATAAACTGCCTCAATTTGGAGAAATGCCAGAGCCATTAAAGACTTTGCTTGCCGGAAATACCGCCGAATCAAAGCATTTCCTACAACTCATGCTTCCAAAGGACGTCGTTCGGTGCATGTATCGTAACAGCTCAATTCATGCCAACTTTCAAAGTTAAAGGTCAATTGAAATATAAACATGGATTTCGCAGCAAAAATGTACAGGGTAGCTTTGATGATGATTAAGAATTTGTGCTTAGATATCGCGAACAAAGTTCTCAATCAATTGGTAATTCCATTATCGAATCGAACTGCTGCGGCTTAGTTCGACGTAGAGTTGCATTGTGAACAATATTACAACACGGGTGATCTTTTGTCGTAAGGGAAATATTCCTAAGATAACGTTTGAGCAAAAAGGCATTGACGATCAAATAATGCATATTATTAATAACGGGGTTGGAGAAATCTTCTTCTTAGATGCGCCATGGGGAACAGGTGAAACGTTCCTTATTGGATTCATTCTGGCAGAAATTCGATCCCAAAATCGAATGCGTCTTCTGGAATAGCAGAGACCTTTCTACCAGGTGGAAAAATTGCTCATTCTACCACTTTGAAATTGCCATCGAACATGTAGTTCATTGAAACTCCCACGTGCAACATTTCCAAAGCATCCAGCATGAGAAAAGTATTAGAAAAATTTAAACTTTTTAAACTTATTGTTTGAGATGAATGCACAATGGTGCACATAAATCACTCCAGGTTCTCGATCTATCATTGCAATATTTGCATGGAAACATTAGACCATTTGTGAGTTCATTAATATTTATAGCAGGATATTTCAGGCAAACATTACCTGCAATTCCTCGTTCGACACCATAGGATGAAACAAATGTTTGCCTAGAGTATTATACTTTGTAGAGATAAGTAAACTCGTTAAAATTAATTACAAATATGTTTTTCCAGATGCAAAAGGATCGATCAGCTGATATATTCTCACATCAAGTGCTGGAAATTAGGACCAGAAAGGTACCGATTGATCTGACCTCAGGACGAATTTCATTGCCTCATAACTTCTGCAATTTAGTGACATCAAAAGAAGAATTGGTTAAAAAAGTATTTCCCTATATTCAAAGTAATTACAGGAATCACGATTGGTTGAGGGAACGATCTATTCTGGCGACCAAGAAAAAACAACATCCACGAATATGTATTTCAACATTTAAAGTGAAGCAATCACATACAAGTCCGCCAACGTTGTTGTGGTAACAGAAGAAACGGTTAATTATCCAACAGATTTTTTTTTTAATTACTTGATCTGTCAGGGAGACCGCCGTACGTACTGCAATTGAAAGTAACCTTGCCAATTATCATTTTGCGAAAAATCAACCAGCCAAAGCTTTGCAACGGCACGTGGCTTGCAATAAAAAATAATGAGACACGTGGTGGAAGTAATTAAATTGACAGGACCTTTTAAAGGTGGTTCATATCCTCATTCCTTGCATTCCTATGATTCAAACACGTATGGCATTTCAATTGAAGTGATTTCAATTCCCAATTCTAAGGCCTTTGCAATCACCATAAAAAAAATCAGGGTCAGTATTTAGAAGATCTATACATAGATTACTTCTCACATGGGCAATTATGTTTCGTGTTTTAGAGTCAGCAAACTATAAAATCTCTGTATCTGCACAGACAATAGAACTATGAAAAGTATTGTATACCCACAAGCATTTTAAAATTAAACATATTAGAAAAGTGCTCTTTTTCTTTTCTTTCTTTTCCATTCAACCGGATCAAGCCTCAGGAGATCAGCCAATATATCAGTCATATACAAAACTTATGTCATCCTGCTCAATAGATAGATACAAACTTATAAAAGACATGAGGACATTTATTTTTTACTGATCATAAAAGATGAAAAATATCAATTGCTTTTTTATAACAAAGACACTGTAAGTTAACTGATTGAAAATACTGCAATAGGTAACTCTTATGCCGTCTTCAAGTAAAATCCTATGTATAGGAAAATATAATTGAAGATGTAAGACACTTTCCCTTATCACAAAACTTGGCTAAGTAGAAGATATTCATCCTTATTTGTGGCGTTATATCAGTAAAAACAGAATTTTATTGTGATAGTAGTTTTTCCCAACCAAGGATCGTGCTCCCAACTTATGTCCATTTTCTCATTTATTTATTTTTTTTATTTTATTTATTTTTTTTCTTTTTTTTTGCAAATCACCTGGTGACGCAATAACTAGGCAGACAAGGCTCCGTCTACGCAAGGAATTTGGGAGAAAGTGGGCACCTTATTCTCTATAGGGTTGTGGTAGCCGATGTGGTAACGTCCCTGACTGGAGAAAGCTAGACTGTGGTTCGAGTTCCGCTCAAACTCGATAGTTTCTTTGGTCGCTGCAACCTCACCTTCCTTGTGAGCTAAGGAAGGGGATGTTTGGCGGAGACTATAGGTCTATCTGCTGAGTCCTCAGCAGCCATTGACTGGCCCTCCTTGGTCCTAGCTTGAGTGGAGAGGGGGCTTGGGAGCTGATCATATGTATATATGGTAAATCTCTAGGGCATTGTCCTGCTTGATAGGGCAATGTCACTGTCAATTGCCTTTGCCATTCATGAGCAGCCTTTAAGTCTTTAAACCGTAGTTTATACTATGTGAT
>NC_090729.1:158880228-158895228 GCF_036898095.1 Palaemon carinicauda | reverse complement strand
CTACTAGTGATCACAAGTGCAGCTCGTAGTTTGCTCAAGAGTCCAGTTACTCCCCTTCCTACGTATGGTAGCTCTGAGGATGAAGACTTGGATAGGTTTCTTTGTGAATTTGAAGACGCTATTAGTAAATTTTAACTATCCAGAGTATGACAAACTGCTTTTGTTGAAACAGCAGATTACTGGTAGGGCACTCATTTTATTAAACTCTTTAGAGGCTGATAAGCGAGGTTATTCTTTTGCCAAGGACTTGTTAATTAAAGCTTTTGCATCGAGTGATACTCAGAAATTCAATATTCTGAAACAACTTGTCGGAACTTAGGCTTAATGATAGTGCTGACCCGTATGATTTCATTTCCAGAGTTCGTTTAATTGTTGAAAGGATACGAAAGCTACAGATTGATATTGACTCAGTGCTTCTCAATATTTCATTTGGGAAGGAATGAATATATCCTTTAGGAATCACTTTATCCAAATTACTAATAATCATAAACCAAAATTGAGTGATATTCTAGAAAATTATTTTGAAGCTACTGAGCGGTATTTGGCAAGCCAAAGGCAGGGAAAACCCAATCGCAAGAATGTGGCCCCAAAGGAAACTAATCAAATTTCTGCTGACAATGCCGCTTCTGCTATGGCCATTAATATAAAACCTGAAACAGGTAAGTCAAAAACCTTCAAGCCTTGCAGTATTTGTACTAAACTTGATGGCACTGAAGCAAATCATCCAATTTTTAAGTGTACAAAATATTGTTCACACCCAGTTCTAAGCTTGATAAACTTGAAAACCTACGAGGCTGCATTAAGTGTTCAAATTTGAATCATGAGAGTAACGCTTGTAGGTATAGATTTCATAGTCGCTGTAAACACTGTGGAGATTGGCATTTTAATTTTTTGTGTCTGAAATTGGATGATAATGTTAAACAGGATGTTAAGTCTTTTCAGTCTAGCTCAAAAAGTGAAAAGAGTATGCCTAAAAAGGATGAAAAATCTCGTAAGCAAACCAATAGTAAGTGGTTGTTAATGTAACTGAAGCTTTTCAGGTAGACTCTGATGTAGAGTCCATTTTACCTACATTTACATGTAATATTGAGGGTAAACTGTTGATTTAAAGATAGTGGCTGTCAATCTAATTTTATTTCCAGTACAGTGGCTGAAAACCTGAACCTTAAGGTGATCAGGGATAATGTACCATTAACTTTGAATGGTATAAATTCTTCTCGGAAATATTTAACCAGGTTGGTAGAAGCCAATGTTGAAATTAATGGGGTTGTTAAAGTAGTTAAGGCTTTATGCATTCCAAGTATAAGTATTTCATTGAAGCTTCCTCAATTGGGTAAAGTTGTACAAGGATTCAAAGACAGAGGTTACATGTTAGCTGATAAGAACCTTTCATGTCATGATAACTTTATTGATAATGTCGACTTCATTCTAGGGTCAAAGTCATGCCACTGCTTACCTCAGAATGAGATTTTATTTGGGTTAAATAGAACTTCAGTTTATGCTGAAACCCAGGCAGGGATATTATTGCAGGGTAATACAGACCAACTCCTTCAAGATCTTCCTTATTTACCATATAAAGTTAGTAGTGGTAATATGGCTACAGTTCCAGAGTTCAATATTGATATGAATATTAAGTTGTCTTTTATCTGACCTTACCATTGAAGAAAGTTTACTCCCTACAGAATTTTCCATATTGGACGAGAAGGGAAACCTTATAGAATCTCAGCTTGAAAAAGCATTAAACCATGTTTTGGAGGAGAATTGTTCCAGGTACACGAACATGAGTAACGGAGGCCCAGAAGCTGAAGATTCAGAGCTTAATAACAAGCTAGTAAAGTATGCCCTTGATAATATGGTAAGAGATGGTGATAGTAGGATTGTAGTCCCTCTTTTGTGGAATTTTAAGGTGGCTCATCTATTGGGTACAAGTTATGAGTTGGCTTTAATGGTGTTAAAATCTAATTTGAAGAAACTTCAAAAAGACGAAAATAAATTATCCCTTATGGACAAAGTACTTAAAGACCAGTTAAAGAGTGGAATAATTCAGAGAATTGACAATCTTCCCCAGTTCCTAGAAGAACACCCAAGTCACAGTTTCCTTCCCCACATGGGTGTATTTAAATTGAACAGGGAAACTATTAAATGTAGAGTTGTGTACCTCTCTAATCTTTGCCAAAAGATTAAGGGTGGGGGACTAACAATTAGTCACAACCAAGCCATTTTTACAGGCCCTACTGTAAATCAAAAGATTGTAGCAGCATTATTGCATCTGAGGTTTGGATTTAATTTGCTGTGTTTCGATATTTGTCAGGCCTTTAATAATTTATCTTTAAACGACGTGGACAGTAACAGGTTATTTTGTTTATGGTTCCGTGATGTAGAAAAGAAAAGACTATACTATTGTAGCTTTTAAGAATGTTAGGCTCAGTTTTGGATTAAGATGTAGTCCAGCACTGCTAATGTTAGCTTTGTATAAGATTTTGATCCTCGATATTGATGATGAAAGTAAGTCTCTGGTCGAACTCAAAAAACTGATATATCAGTTGAGTTATATGGACAACTGTGCCATTGCTTTTGATTCTTCTGCTGAACTTGAATGGGCCTATAAACAGGTTAAAGGTATTTTTGAACCCTACCATTTTAGGTTACAACAGTTCATAACAAATGATTCTAATTTGCAAGAAATCATAGATTCAGAGAATGAGGTTAAGACTGATAGGAACGTAAAGTTGCTTGGTTTAGTGTGGGATCGGGAAAAGGACTGTTTATCCACCAAGCCCATAAATCTTGACATTAAGGCCAATACCAAGAGGGAAGTTTTACGTACTATTGCGTCGCAGTATGATCTTTATAATTTTAATGGCCCTTTACTTAATAGAAGCAGGCTCTTCCTACACAGATTACAATGTGATCAACACTTGAGTTGGGATCAAGCACTGGATAAAGAACGTTCGAGAGAATGGCAAAATATTGCTAAGCAAGCAAATGCTGCTCCTGTCATCAAAGTTCCTAGGTTTGCGGGAAGCAGAGATGACACTTACAAGCTGATGGCTTATTCTGACAGTAGCAAATGTATATTTGGAGTAGTGATATACATACAGTGTATTTCCACAGGTAAGCTAAGTTTTGCTTTTGCAAAAAATCGTATGGTAGGAAAAAACCTTCAATCTAAAAGTATGCCTTCCCTTGAACTACAAAGTATTGCCTTAGCAGTGGAATGTCTCTTAGATTTATACAAAGAATTATCGGGTCCCTCTTGCATTAAACCTATTAAGATTCGGGAATTAAGGGTTTATTCAGATAGCCTTGTAGCTTTATCTCGGATATATTCGCACACTCACAATCTTGATAAACTACAGAAATGTTCTGTGTTTGTGAAAAACAGGTTACACGAGATTAGTGAACTGTGCTTAAAACACCCAATTATATTTTCGTTTGTATCTGGAGAAGAAAATCCCGGGGATTGTATTACACGTTGTCTCTCTTATAAATCACTCATGAAAACTAACTACCTTACAGGTCCAGACCTTGTAAATGCTCCAAGAATGGAACATAGTAAGGATACTTTGGAGTTTGTGGTACCAGATCCCAAAATGGATATTCAGATACCAGTAAACAGTTTGGGTGCCTACATTAGTAGTAAGGATATAGAAATTGAACATTTTCAGATGACTTCAAGAGTTTCTAGCTTTCATAGATTAATTTTGATTTATCGCAATGTTTTATTGTTTGTCAATAAGCTGAAAATTAAGGTGATGGCTAGGGATCCTGACAAATTTAACCATTTAAAGGCTTTTCGCAGTGATCATAATTTTTTTGCAGAGGCTAGTAGATTGTTGCTGTCCAGGGACCAGGGATGTTATTTTGCTGAAGAACTTTAATATTTTAACTCAAGTGAACGTTTACTTAAGGACGTGCCAAGAATAGTTGGACAACTTAATATTTATATTGACAGAGAAGGACTGTTAAGAGTACGAAGTAAGCTGTCCAGACTTAAAGATGAAGGGAGGTATAGGTTTCCTATTTTGTTGTCTAAGGATAGTACTTTAACTACATTGATTATCAGAGATTATCATGAACGGTTTGCTCATGCAGGTGTGTATTCTGTCTTGTCAGAGATGCGTAAAATGTTTTGGATGTCTAAGTCTTATTCTACAGTTAAAAAGGTGTTGAAGTCTTGTGTTGTGTGTCGACGTTTTAATGAAAGGGCTATCAAGCTTAACCAGAACTCTTACAGAGATTTCAGAATTAATGCACCAGAAATTCCTTTCAGGTATATTTTTATGGATTATATGGGTCCATATTTTGTGCATATTAACAGTCAAAAGGTTAAAGTCTGGTTATTATGTATAACTTGTAATTGGAGTAGGGCAATTAATTTAAAACTTTGCTATGACTTGTCGGTAAAGGAGTTCTTAAGAGCCTTCCAGTTACATTGTTTTGAGTTTGGTTTGCCAGAGTTATGCATTTCTGACATGGGCACTCAACTAGTAGCTGGAGCCAACATCATCATGGACTTTCTAAGGGATCCCGAGGTCAAGCTGTATTTGGAGGAAAATGGAGTCAAGCCGATTCAGTTTGAACATTTTTTCAAAGGCCAGAGCCAACTTGGATCGATGGTAGAGACTTGTGTTAAGATGACCAAGAAGCTCGTCTATGGTTCTATAAAAAATAATGTACTGAAGGTAAGGGACTTTGAATTTTTGATTGCTCAGACTGTACATTTAGTGAACAGAAGGCCTATTGCTTTCAAAGAGGCTTTGCGTGGGGAAAATTTAGACGCATCAGTTCCTCAGCCTATTACCCCTGAGAGCTTGATTCGTGGCTATGACCTTACTTCTGTTAATATAATTCCCGATTTACAGAGGATACCAGAGATTGCAGATGATCCCACCTATACTCTTAACAAGTCAAGCAAAATTAAAAACTGCTTTTCTCATTTGAGAAAGGTTAGGAATAATCTTGTGGATTTGTATCATTCGGAGTTCCTGGCTACATTAACTCAGCAAGCTGTTGACAAAAAGAACAGATACCTTCCTGTTAAACATACCTCTTTACAGAAGAATGATATTGTTTTAATAAAAGAACTCTATTGTAAGCCTAACCAGTATCCTATGGGTTTGGTTAAGGAAGTGACTGTCAATGATATTGGAGAAGTTACTGGTGCTGTTGTGTTGAAGGGCAAGACAAGAGAAATTACTAAGAGACACGTTTCTAACCTTATATTTCTTTTAAGGCCTGAGAACCAAATTGAGCAAGACAGTGTTGCTGAGAAGCCTATTGATGATAATTTGCAGGGTCAGACTCGACGCGCATGTAAACCTAGAGTTGCTGCTGAAAGGTGTAAACGGAAAAATAGGAAACTCTTAGGTTTCGAGTAGTTGATCTTGAAAACTTTTGGTTATGGTTTTTAGCTTTAAGGCAATTTGTTTGTTGTCGCTCGGGTATTGAATTAATTGGTATTTATGATTAAATTATTCAATAATTTAATGTTTTGTGGGGAGTATACGAAAAACTGTATCTATAGTACATTTTTCAATTTTTTTTTATTTTTCTGGTTTCCTTGTATTTTGACTGATACGCAGTAAGATTAAAGGATCTTATTATTTAATTAATTGCATAAGCCTTGCTGTGTGCTTTAAATAGTTCGAGACACCATTTATATACCTTAATGAGCGTAACTACCTTGAATGCTAGTTACGCGTTTTATCGCCACCGCCGCTTAAAACTACTGTTTACCTTGGCGAAGGTTATCCAAGACGGGGCAGATTCCTTCCACTCTTCACGGTGAACACAAGTGGCTAATATTCTTATAAATTGACGTGAATATTATTTTCAGTATTGCATGAAGTCGTGTGCTGTTTCACAGTGAGAATAACTTTACCATGCGTTTCATGTAAGACTTCACGTTAATCATCCCTGCTTTCGTAATTACTGATGGGCGGGAAACGAGATCTGCTGCTACGTCCAAAGAAACTTTCCATCAAGATGTTATCAAGTTGGTGACCGTTGGATGGATTATTGCACCGGAATGGATTACGCACCTGAATGGATTACTCAACTGAACAAACCAGCGCAAGGCATTCTTTGAGGTAGGTCTCGTTCCGTTTGGCACACAGAACAAGACTTTAAAGTTGCCCTATTATTTTAGTGCGCCTTCATCAAACTTCTAAAAATAATCTCGATTCCTTAATTATCTCTTTAAGTCAGTCATTTTTTTTTTACACTTGCGAGATCCTTTAATTAACTGTGATATTAAATTTTAGAAAACTTTTGTAACTTTGTCTTGTCACAGATATTGAATTTTGTCTCTTTGATTGACAGCTTTCTTTTGTTTTTTTAGGATTCGAGGTATTCGAAGTGTAGGGGGATTTGGTAACCAGTGCCTAGGGTACCAAACATCTGGGCGGCTTCGTTGTCTTCCTGGGAATGTAATAGTTCAAGATAGCTTTTTACCTTGCTGAAAGTGTTGCTTCAGATTCACCTAATAAATGCTTGAATTTTTTGCATTCGTATTTTTTTACATCTCTCTATTATTTTCGAATAATAGATGTAGTTTATTTATGATTGATTTGCCAATAGTGTGATAGTTTATTAGCTATTAGTGTTCATAAGGTTATTTGTATCCTATTTCATTTTAGACCATACTTCCTCCTTTTCCCTCGCCTCTTTTTATATTGATTTAAAGATTCTAGACTGGAGTGATTACTAATTAGCACAGGTAACCATTGGATTACATTAATTTGCATGACAGTGACCTGGGCTGCATTTTAGACATTCCACTCTACTGTTTTGGTGACGGTATGAAAGTGTGAAAAGTATAATAATTGAACAGTCAAAACACATAGAATGAAGTTTGTTCCGTAACTGGAATACAAACCACGCTATTTAATAGGGATATTACTTTCGGCGTAGCTGAAATGACGAGCCATTAATTTTTAACAGGGTTTACTACCCACACCGCTAGTTAGCGGGTGTAGGGGAGGGTAGCTTGCTACCCCCACCCTCCCCCTCACACACACCTGTGCTTGAGCTCATTTTGCTCTCGGCTCAGATGGTAGTCGGACGTGTCCGCTTTCATCCTCGCCTTCATTGGCAGCCATTTAATGCTTTTTGCTTTTTCTTCTAGTTTTGTGTGTGAAGTTGGCCTCTGCGATTATGCGCATCTGCCCTGGATTTCCCGACCGCCCCTGTCGAACATTCTTGTCGGCGGTCGAGACCGACCCTCTCGCTCTTTATCCTTCCTGTAGAGGCGAACGGTGTGATAGCGATAACAGGTGTAGTGAGTGTAGGCAGTGGTCTACCTCCCAGTGGGAGAGGTTTTCGCGGCGACGGAGGAAGAAGTCCAAACGGGATATTTCTCCTTTGAAGATTTCTTTGAAAGGAGAAAAACCCAAGGCCTCTTCTTCCGTTGCCCAAACATCCTCCGAAGCTCCCACTCGGTGGGTCTCTTTCGAGAGATCGTCGAGTGGTAGCGTAGACCGTTGTATTGTTTACCAAACTCGGGGTTCGAGAGATGACGTTGCTTCCCCTAGCGAAGCAGCTCCACCTCTCCCCCCGGGGGAGGATATGTCTCTAATCCCTCTTTTTAAGCTTTGGTCCTCCTTGGGGCTCGAGGGTTCGCCCTCCAAGGAGGTCTTATTTAACTACATCCGGTTGGGTGCCGCTGTCAAGCAATCACCGCCTCCGACAGAGGTTGATCCATTGTCGACGTTGTGGTGTCAGAGGTATCCAATGCGGTATCACCCATCTCCTCTGCCTCTTCGAACCCTACGGTAACTGACGGCTTAGTTTCTCCCGGTCCTGTTCAACCAATGAGGGAGAAACTAAGTCCAACAGTCTCTCCTGCTAGTGTTTCTTTCCCTCGGGGGAGTTCACTTACAGAGACTCCTCTTCGGAGGACTGCAGAAAGTCAGCTTGCTGATCCTACGGCCCCAAGAGGTTGTATTTGTCGCAAGGCTTGCCTTCCTCTTCGCCAGAGAAGCCTTCCTTCACCTGCTGTGAGGAGGCGCCTCTTTGGTTCAACCTCTTCGATGCAGTCCCCCGCAGAAGAGCCTCGTCAACGATCACCAACTGTTCCTGCATGGTCCTGGACCTTTCTGCAGATCTTCCTCGATCTCCTTCAGTGGAAGGTCGTCCTTTTAAAGGACACGTTGACCTTCCACCCGACAGACCTGCCGACCTGCCGTCACCCTTCTTGCATCTAGATACGCGCTACGCGTCAACGAAACCTAACGATCACGCTCTTGTGGCTCGTCACGCCCCGTCAACAAACCCTATCACAGGACATCAAGGGCGTATGCGCCAACGCGCGCATACATCCTAACAGGAGGACAGCTCTTCTACGCGCTATGCACGCACTCACGCGCATACGCGCCCGTGTTCTCCTGCACGCCAGGCTTTGCCTGAGCAAAAACATACACGCCCACGCCCAGCTGCGCGCCAACCATCGCCTGCGCGTTAGCGCTCTCCTGCACGCCGTCAAACTCCTGCGCGCCAGTGCTCTCCTACTCGCCAGCGCTCTCCTACGCGCCAGCGTTCTCCTACGCGCCAGCTCTCTCCTGCACGCCAGCGTTCTCCTGCGTGCCAGCGATCTCCCGCGCGCCAGCACTCTCCCGTGCGCCAGCGCCCATGCCCAACAGTCATATCTCCTGTGCACCCACAATCTTCTGATCTAGGCGCTACTGGAAAGTCAACTAGGTTGACTTCTCCCACTTGCCAGCGCATGCCATCGCGCCAGCACTCGCCTGCGCGCCAGCTTTCGCCATCGTGCTAGCTCTCGCCATCGTGCCAGCGCGCGCCATCGTTGCACGCATCCACGAGGATACGCGCGTGCGCCCAGCGCGCCCTCGCCCATCCTCTCCTGCAGTTTCGCTCCCACGAGCAGCACAGGCTTCAACTGCGCGCCCGCGTGCCCTATGACTGGTTCAGGCACGAGCGAACTCTCGCCCGCGCACTCAACGCTTTGATCCTGCACGGCCACGCTCGTGCGAATACTCTCCCTCGTGCGCGCCAACAGTCTCCCGCACGCGCACTTTTGCGCCCACAGTCTCCCGCACTCGCTCCTGTGCACCATCAGTCTTCTGCACGCCCGCAGTTTTTCGCACGCCCGCGTGCATCAGCAGTCTCCCGCGCAGGATTCCCAGTATTCTCCCTCGCAGGAGCACCATTACGCAGGTACAGGAGACTTCGCTGCAAGTCCTACGTCAGGAGGAGAACAACAAGAGTCGGAACATGCGTTTTGGCAAGTTCTGACTATAATGAGGGCTCTCAACAGGTTTTCCGACCCAGAGATCCCTCCTCGAGAGGGAAAGGACACGGTCTTGGACCGTGTATTCGGTACTCAGAAACCCTCCAAGACCAGTGCCGCTCTGCCCTGGTCTCAGGGGTTAAGAGTACCAGGGACAAGATCTCTGTACAGCTCTCCGAGATGTCCTCCTCCAACCGTTCCAGTGCCACCAACAAGCTCCTCCCACCTCCTCGCGTTCAGCAGAAGAGGTACTTCGAGATACTTGAGGAGCCTTGTTTAGCTCTTCCGCTTCACCACTTGTTGGAAGAGCTTACCAGGGGAATCGCTCTTGAGAGACTCTCCAACCGGCAGGTCTCATTCTTGGCAACCGAGATCCTTAACCAGGAGAAAGTTGCGAAGTGTGCTATGCAAGCCACTTCGTGGCTCGACATCTGGTTGGGGACCTTAGGTATCCTGATACGTTCTGAAGACTTCTCCAAAGAACGTACCAGGAAAGCTATGGAGACTTTTCTTCTCTCAGGTACTCAAACGATCGAGTTTCTGGCCCACCAAGTCTCGAACTTGTAGGCAAACACCATCCTGAAACGTCGGGATGCAGTAGCTGAGAGATTCCATCAGAAGATCCTTAGCTCCGAGATCAATAGGCTCAGACATTCCTCTTTAGAGGGATCCATCTTGTTTGAGCCTAAGGATGTGGAATAGGCCGCTAATACGACGACAGCAGCAAAGACCGTGGTGTCTAAGCCCTTTCCTGTCAAGGATAGGAAAGGCAAAAAGTCCTCCAGGTGAGGCAAGAATCCTAGAGGGAGCAGCCGAGGCCGCAAACGCTAGGATAGGCAGTCCCCCCTGCATGTCCACCAGTGGGGGGATGCCTACAAAGTTGCTCAGACAGGTGGAAGCAACTAGGGGCTGATTCCTGGACGATTTCCGGGATCAGTCAAGGATATCACGTCCCGTTCATAACATCTCTACCTCCCCTAACAACGAATCCAATGTCATTGAGCTCCCTTGCCATGGGATCGGCAAGGGGGCAAGCCCTTTGGGCAGAAGTCCAGACCTTATTGAAGAACGGCGCTCTCCAAGAGGTCCTCGACGAATCTCCAGGCTTCTTCAGTCGACTCTTTCTTGTAAAGAAGGCGTCTGGAGGCTGGAGACCAGTCATCGACCTCTCAGCTCTGAACAAGTTTGTCAAACAAACTCCGTTCAGCATGGAGACCGCAGAAACGGTCAGACTAGCAGTAAGACCGCAAGAGTTATGTGTACACTGGACCTAAAGGACGTTTACTTCCAGATCCCAGTCCATCTATCTTCAAGGAAGTACTTAAGATTCAGCCTAGACGACAAAAAATACCAGTTCAAGGTGCTGTGCTTTGGTCTCTCCAGAACACCACAAGTTTTCACCAGAGTTTTCACCCTAATATCATCGTGGGCACACAGGATTGGCATCCGTCTCCTCCGTTATCTGGAGGACTGGTTAATCCTATCAGACTCTGTGTCATCCCTTCTTCAACACCAAGACAAACTTCTGAGACTTTGCCAAGATCTGGGGATCATGGTAAATCTCGATAAGTCCTCACTGCTTCCCACTCAAAAACTGGTATACCTAGCCATGATTATAGACACCAAATTCCACAAAGCCTTCCCATGAGACGACAGGATAGCAAGGCTGAGGAGGGTCACAAGACCTTTTCTCAGATGAGAAGAACTTCCAGCCCAATCGTGGTTACGTCTCCTCGGTCACCTTTCATCTCTGGCTTGTCTAGTTCCCAATGGTCTCCTCAGGATGACATCCCTCCAGTGGCAACTCAAGTCCCGGTGGAATCAAGGTTATGATTCCCCGGGCGTCCAGATCCCCATGGGACCTGCAGAACTGACGGACCTCTAGTGGTAGGTGGCAGATGAGAACCTACAAAAAGGAGTGGATCTTCTCGTCCACCCCCCGGATTTGATGCTGTTTTCGGACGCTTCAAAGAAAGGGTGGGGGCCCACGTGCTGCACCACATAACCTCAGGCCTTTGGTCAGAGTCAGAAAAGTATCTCCATATAAATCTCCTAGAGATGAAGGCCGTCTTCCTGGCCCTTCAACAGTTCCAACAGTGCCTGGCAAGTCACTCTGTGGTGGTGATGAGCGACAACACCACAGTAGTGGCCTACATCAACAAACAAGGAGGTACTTTTTTGCAGCAACTATCCCATCTAGCAGTAGAGATACTGAGATGGGCCGAAATCCACTCGATACCACTATCGGCACGCTTCATTCCAGGCAAAAGGAATGTGCTCGCCGACAATCTGAGCAGAGCATCTCAGATAGTGAATAACGAGTGGTCTTTGGATCATCTTGTAGCCAACAAAGTCCTGACTTTGTGGGGCTATCCGACTGTGGACCTTTCCGCAATGGCCCTGAATTTCAGGCTCCCGCTGTACTATTCCCCAGTCCCAGACCCCAAGGCTCTCTGGCAAGATGCTTTTCAACAACGATGGGACAATATCGACGTTTACGCCTTTCCCCCGTTCTGTCTGATGAGGAGGGTACTCAACAAGAACAGAACATCGGTCAATCTTTCAATGACCCTCATAGCTCCGCTATGGCATCACGCAAAATGGTTCCCGGACCTTCTGCAACTCTTAACAGAGCTACCAAGAGAACTCCCTCCACGACACAGTCTTCTCAAACAACCACATGCCAACATCTTCCACAAAGCCGTAGGTTCACTACGACTTAACCCCTGGAGACTATCCAGCATCTCCTCTCTGAGAGAGGATTTTCACAACAAGTTCCTATCAGGATGTCTGGACACCTGCGAAAGTCTTCTGCAGCAGTCTACCAGGCAAAGTGGAAAGTCTTCTGTGGTTGGTGTCGTGGAAGGGGTATCTCTCCACTCGATGCCACTATCCCAACAATAGCGGAGTTCCTCGTGTATTTGCGTGAAGAAATGCGCCTTTCAGTCTCGGCAGTGAAAGGCTATCGCTCAGCCTTGAGTCTAGCCTTCAGGCTGAAAAGAATGGACATTTCATCATCGCTAGAACTTTCTCTACTCATACGTAGTTATGAACTTACCTGCCCTCAGTCGGAAGTGAGACCTCCCCCATGGAACGTGGTTCGAGTACTCAGGGGTCTTAAGAGACCTCCCTATGAACCATTACGCCAGGCATCAGATAGCCACCTAACTTGGAATACGGTATTCCTGCTAGCTTTGGCCTCGGCCAAGCGAGTCAGCGAACTTCATGGTCTCTCGTATGACATCGCCCATTCAAGGGGATTGGGGGAGGTAAAGTTCAGCTTCGTCCCTGAGTTTATTGCTAAGACTCAGAATCCTGGATTGGCGGATCCTCGATTCGACTCTTTCCGGATTTCTAGTCTCCATTCTGTAACAGATGACCAAGACCATCTCTTACTATGCCCAGTAAGGAGCTTAAGGCTATGCCTCAAAAGAACAGCTGTAGTCCGTCCTCATGTGCCAGCACTATTCATCAGCACAGGAAGGACTAAGAGGAGGGTCACCAAGAACACCATCTCGGCATGGATTCGTAGGGTCATTGAACTGGCCTTGAATCCAGATCCTCCTCCGTGACCTCGCCCTAGAGCACATGATGTCAGGGGCATAGCTACGTCCCTGGCCTTCAAAATAAATTTTTCAGTGAAGCAGGTTCTTCAAGCTGGGGTGAGGAAACGTCAAACAACGTTCACAGCCCACTACCTGCAAGACTTGACCCACAGGAGGCTTGATAAGTTCTCTATCGGCCCTGTGGTGGCTGCACAACAGCTGGTTTAAAACCTCAAGCTCCTTATTGGAAGTTTAGCAGAAGGTTGAGGGTATTGTTACCCGGTTTTAGTCTGCATGAATGAAAAGGTTTGACTGGCCCTTATTCTTTTCTTCATCATCCCCTCTCTTGGGGAAAGCAGCATCCTGGGTTCTCTGTATAGCTGACCTCAAACCACTGCAGGTAAACCATGCTTCCTTGTGTTCCTAGTATTAAGATTAATACTGTTACGTCCCCATACCCTGACGAGGTGGTATTGGGAAAGTCCTAGTCTACAAGTTTCCATCTAAAGAACTTCAGAACAACTTCCTAGGACGAGTCACACTTCTTCATACCTTCACACACACAGCTTGCGTAGGCTGCAGTACTTTCGTAGCAAGGTTCTAGCGAGGTGCAGGGACTCCTTATTTCATGGGTGCTTACTCACTCAAATATCGAGCCCCCCGGCAAAGCCAAAAACTAGATTTGCTGGGACGTCCACCCTTCCTAATAAGTGAGTCACCCCTATCAAATAGCATGGTTTGTATTCTAGTTACGGAACAAATGACAAATTCGTAGATAATTTGTATTTTTCCTAACTATACAAACCTTAGCTATTTAACCAAACTTGCCCGCCAGCCATATCCCCCTTGAAGTCCTACCTCCAAGCAAAGTGAGCTCAAGCACAGGTGTGTGTGAGGGGGGGGGGGGGGGGGTTTAGCAAGCTACCCTCCCCTACCCCCACTAACTAGCGGTGTAGGTAGTAAACCCTCGTTAGAAATTAATGGCTCGTTATTTCAGCTACGCCCAAAAGTAATACCCCTATTAAATAGCTAAGGTTTGTATAGTTAGGAAAAATACTAATTATCTACGAATTTGTCATGTTAAAGTATGTATATATATCATTTAGAAATCTCCGCCAGGAAGTATTTGATGAAGGGATAAACGAGAATAAGGAACTGATCAATAGAATAGATCTTTCCAGATATTCCTACGTTCAATCCATGAACACTTCAGTATATACATTTAACTATTGTTATTGCATCTCTTAGTGTTCCACACCTGATGGCAGCCATGACTCCCTCAATGAGTAATGTACGAGAGCAACACCATCCAGTTCTTGCATCCTGGCCTTAATCTAATTACTTTTGACCCTTTACTTTTTCAGTCATTGACTTTCCGTTTGGTTACTATCCGAATAAAAGTGTAAGTAGGAAGGATTATAGATTCTCTATATGATGTTATGATAATGAAAATAATAACAGTTTAAATTTCATATGCAAGTAATGCATGAATATATATATGTTGCTTCAAACCTATCTACTAGAATTAATTTATGGAAAAAAGTATATCTAAGGAAAAAAGATCCATATCAGAGACAATAGGAAAATTAAGCCAAATTCAGTGAATGGTAGAAAAAAAAGATAAGAATCCATTCAGGGAGCTTACTTTTACCATTTTAGCGGTAAAGAAGGACAAGATAACATACAACAGATGTTTGATCTCAGCTTCGACTAGTGTTATCTTAGGTTATCCTAAATAAAAACAACCCTACTGGAGCGAATGTGCATCCTTATGCAGACAATTCTTTCTTCTGATCTACAATTAGTTTTCTCTTCTTTTTAGAAAGAAAAGAAAATTAACGGAAGCCCAAAGGAAGAAAGAAATTCTGCAGAGCATTGAAATTTTTCGTTTTGCGAACTGAAGGCAAAACAAACAAACAACAACTAATTTTCAGAAACTTGATAAAAGGGGTCAATCAATTAGAAGTTTTGGCTTGAAGTTGAAAAGTTTATAAAGATTTTTTTTTTTTTAAACAATGGATTCTCAGAAAAGAAAATGCAGAGAAAACTGTATAAGGATATCTCCAATTTGCAGAAATACTTGCAAGAACTTTTCATTTGTTTCCAAATATCCGTCAAAATTGCGCTCCATCTGAAAGATAATTTCTTTTATATAATTGGAAGAGAATGTGGGCTTTTTTCATACGATTATGCATATTAGCACAT
>NC_090729.1:158857728-158875228 GCF_036898095.1 Palaemon carinicauda | reverse complement strand
TCTCTCTATCTTGTATACAATTGCGACAAATAATCTCTCTCTCTCTCTCTCTCTCTCTCTCTCTCTCTCTCTCTCTCTCTCTCTCTCTCATTATATGTCCAGATAAAGTTTTGAATTTTCTTTTGATCCTCCCGATCTATAGATCGATAGCAAAATATCCTTTGTCTATGCTGCCTAAAGGTAAAATAAAAGAGTTAACTCTTTAATAATTGATTAATTGGCAGAGATAGTTTGGTGTGTTATATTCAACTCAATGTATACAAAGTCTAACACGTATACACACACATACAAACCAACACACACACACACACACACACACATATATATATATATATATATATGTATGTATGTGTGTGTGTGTATGTATACATATATATATATACTGTGTATATATATATATATATATATATATGTGTGTGTATATATATATATATATATATATATATATATATATATATATATATATATATATATATATATATGGGTGTGTGTGTGTATTATAGACACGAGAGAAAAATTGAAAGGACTTGATTGAAGTCAGTGCTTTTGTTCTATTAGAGGCATCGACGAACTCACTGTGAGAAAACATATACGAGGAGATCGTATTTGTACAGAAGAACGGGGTCCCACAGCTTTCCGTTTCTAGATAAATCCAGATTTAGATTGTGACCTTTGGTAGAGGTCATTAAAAAGGATTTAACAATATTTTTGGGGGCATAGTCATTAACTTGGTTTACTTTAATCGGCTCAGACCAGCCAATTCTATGACTAAATCCTAACCAGTGGGGAGCCTTGGCATTATTAAGAGATCCCCTAGAGATAAACATCTTATGCTGTTTTATCCTGACAAATATTCCTTTGGATGTTTGGCCAACATAAAACAAGTTATAATCTGAACAAGGAATACCATATACCATATTATTATCATTTCCAGAGCTATTCTTAATCAACATATGTTTTCAAAGTAAACATTACCCAAATATCTATTTACTTTTTGATTGGGGGTATGACATCTAAAAAGATATCATGAAATGGAAAACGATGTATATCATTAATTGTTTCCTTTTGCTCTAACTGGACGGCATGGAAATGTTTTTTTTTTTTGGGGGGGGTGGGGGTGGGGGTGGGGGGGGACCGGTTACTATGACAGTTTCCTAAAAGAAATAAAAAAGATACTTAAGGTAGCAGAGATTAGAGGTAATTTCTTCAATTCTAGTAAACCCATCTTGTATGTACCGAGGGCTACATATCCTAAGTGCCTTAAGGTACATAGGGTAAAAAACAGAATACTTTATACATTGAAATACACAATTTTCCGTCTTTGTGCGATAAATGAAATAAACCCACAATCTATGTAGAAAAAATATATTTTGAGCCTTCGAGTGGACAATCTCCCTTCCTCTTCGTTTTCTGAAGAGGAAGGGAGATGGTCCCTTGGAAAGCTCAAAATAGATTACCTTTCATATCTTGTGAGTTTATTTAATTGAGAATACTTTATATTTCTAGAGTGGCCTGAATAGACATGTATATACGCAAAGTTAATGGCTGTTTAAAAACTGGAAGCTGCAGGAAGGTAACTACAACTAATAACAGATCTAGGGTTTAATTCTCATACGAGGTAAAACCCTTTAGGATTAGTCATCATTTAAGTATTCGGTAGTTAGCCAAATCTGGAAGATGGTAGGCAGAGAAAAGAGAAACAAAGCCAGTAATTGTATCCTGATTTATTTGCTGTAAGCCTTTCCACTCATTCTTTTAAAGGAAAACGTGTCTTATTACACATAAAATTGTATTGCGCTTTTGTTTGCCAAAACAAATTTGTAAATATATGTGTTTGCGAGGATTTATGATGCTGGTATCTCTGGAAATAACAAAGGTCAATTATAAAATGAAAGTTTTTGTAAAATGATTTTAAAAAAGTCGAACAGAACGGAATAGCCTTTTTGGGGTCGTTCGGGGCCGAGAAGTGGCTCTCATTGATCCGATGCCAGAAAAGAATGGAATCCAAACTTTCTATTTGTTAGACTAACCGAAACTTTTTCCATTTTCTGTTTAAAAAAAAAAAAAAAAAAGATCCATCCTCCAACGGCCCAGACAAATGTTCTAATCAGATTCCGAGGGATAGAAAAAGATGGTTCCTCTCACAATCACTTTCTCGTAACTTTCGACTTAGAAAAAGATGCGAGCTGCTACCTCTGATATTTCCTGATCCCTTCTGTATCTTTCAGCTATATATATATATATATATATATATATATATATATATATATATATATATATATATGTGTGTGTATGTATGTATATATATACATATATATATACATATACATATATATGTATATATATACATACATATATATATATATATATATATATATATATACATATATATATATATATATATATATATATATATATATATATATATATATATATATATATATATATATATATATATATATATGTACGTATATATATACACACACACACACACACACACACATATATATATATATATATATATATATATATATATATATATGTTCCTATGACACTATAGTGATGTCCCGATGAATATTACCAAAGCTGGATGGAAGAGCAAAGAATTTTTCCATGTGAGCTCTCATTCTCCTCGTAAATCGTTATTATTTGCCTTTACAAAAAGATGTGTCGAACACTGAATCAATTTTCCCCCTAGGAATTAATTAAAATATCACTGATTGGTTCTTACTAAGGATGCTGTAATTATGGGCCTATTTTATACAAAGTTTACAATATTAGATGACAGCGCAGTACATAAAACCGAGAAAAACGGTTGTAATTAATAGAATAAATGAATAAATATGGAATTGAACTTCAAGTTACATTTAGCACAAAGATTGATGACTTAAGTGGAAGGTTTTGAGGAGGAGGAAAGGAGGAGGTGTTGGTGATGTTTGGTAAGAAAGTTCTAGTAGTGTATGGCACTGTGTAATGTATTTTAAGTTTGTGGTACATTTTTGGAAATAATGTTTTTCCTTATCCTTATAATCTATTCTAGGGAGCGAAAAATGAATTGGTTACATTTTTTCTATAACTTCTATGGTGGCCATTATGGATTTGAAGTTGGCCACCCAAAATGGCCAGCTTTTTCATAACTTTGTACGTAATTTATATAATAGGTAGTATGATGGGTCAAAATATACATAATTTGAGATGCAGAATTCCCTGACAAACTTTGTTTTTATGTCAAACTCACATAACTTGAGTTATGACTTCTTCACAGCCGAGAATAATGGTTCGTCAAACGCAAACTTTGAGTGTAACTCTCTTCCTTCCGAAATTATAACAATGCAGGTGCTTGTGTGTTGTTGTTGGCTTGAATGTGAGTATTAACTTGCTTTCTCTCAATTACAGATATAGAAGTAAGTATGTCTTGAGTAATGTAAGATGGCATCTGAAAAAGAGCCTCCAGCCAAAAGAAAATGTTCAGATTATGAACTTTGCATCTTTTGCCAAGAAAACACAAAAGAGCAATTAGTTGACTCAAAATATGTGAACTATAAATGTGCTTAATGCAAAACATTTCGGAATCCTCGTCATCAAGGGGCAAAATATGGTAATCTAAAATTTGTACCTGCCAGTAAGAGACTTAAAGGTGTACTTAGATCTACACAGTATATCTGCTTGGTAGCATCCTTCCTGCTACTACCTGGTATGCAATTGTGCTCATATAGCAACATATTAAAAGAGGGACCAAAAATTAATTATAGGTCACTAGAAGTCCGAAACTAACCAAGAGTCCAAGATACGAAAATTTTAAGCTGGGCCAGTACTGTGGTCAACTAACAAAAACACTCAGAAAGACATTGGTTGGTTTTTGCCCCCCATATGCTCACATATCAGATGCTTCTATCATGCTGAGTATTCCCACATGGTCTGCATACAATTCCCTCGTGCAATCAGCTGGTAGCTATGATGATAACTCACTCCTATCACAATACTAGTGTTCCAGCTCATAAATGGAATACTCTAATTACAGTGCTGGAGAAGTTTCACCTGCTTAACAAGATGACATGTCCCAACTTACCTATGAATTTTTACATGGATTTTTACAAAGAACTCTCAGGTTGAAACATCTCGATGAAAAGTATGTAAGAAATTGATGCTATATCCAACTAGATTTCCCATTGTGCTATGTGCTCTGCAACGCTTAGGTAAAACTTTAAAAATGGTGGTTTCGATGAAGCATGGAGCAGGGATGGGTACAGTAGCATAACTTCTGCTTAGATACTTAATGGAAATTATTACAACTAAGGTGTTTTAAATATACTTGGAGAGGTCGGCTCATCAGCGAGCGAAAATACGTTCCCTCTACGCATGACGTCACGCTACGAGCAGTCTCCCCTGACAGCACCGACTCTGACAGGTATACGTAGTAACACGCTGCAAAGATACCTTTCCAAAAATACTTCTTAAGGTATAAATATTTTCATTTTTGTTGTTGTACTTAAAGTACAGATTTTCCTTATGGTAGACCATACATCAAAGTTTCATAATAATCATGCAATTTTCGGAGACGGTGGCCGAGGTTTGACCTTACTAGAGGTAGTCTTACTTGATCTTTGTCACGTTTATTGACTTCCAGCAGCCATGCCTCCCGTTTGTGCTGTATTTGGATGCCATAGTAATAGCAAAAAGACCATGAATATGGGTATTCGATATTTTGATTTCCAAAAAAGGAGATTAAAAAAAACGAAGAAAAAATGGTGCATGCTTGCAAACACACAGACGATGTTAACTGGGATCATGCTCTAATTTGTTCAGTCCATTTTGAAGCAGATGACGTTGAAAATTTACTTTTCAAATAAAGATAATAGCTGACCTCACGTTATTGTGTAAAGGAAAGTCATTGGAACTGAATTTTTATGTATTCCATATTGGTTATTAATTTATGTATTATTATTATTATTATTATTATTATTATTATTATTATTATTATTATTATTATTATTATTATTATTATTATTATTATTATTATTATTATTAATTTAACCAAGCTATGATCGTAATTGTAAATGCAAAATGTTAAAAACCAAAGTAAGCCTCCAACAGTGAAAGAAACCCAGTGAAATTCTCCATTTCACATAACATTTCATGGGCTGTCCTCTTGAATATTCGCTTTATGGCTCGTGCATATCTATCATATTCCTTTTCAGATACACTGCTATCTGAAAAGACATTGTTGTATTTCAGACTTTACTAATTCACAACAACAATTCCTATACTTAAGGAAGAAAAAAACAAATAGTTATATATATATATATATATATATATATATATATATATATATGCATATATATATATATATATATATATATATATATATATATATATATATATATATATATATATATATAATGGTTACTTAAGGAGGCACTAAACGGAAAAAAAAACATGAAAAAAGCTTTTATTGAAAAACTCAGTATTTCCAATCTTTTAACATTCAAAACAGTATGGAAAATCTATTTGAGCGCTTATGATAGCTTGTAGAGGCGTTTAAAGAGACAGAATTGTAACCATTTAAAGAGTGGGCGTGACGCTTTCGAATGTATGCACCTCGGTAATAAAGGTTGTATTTATTTTTTCTACAATTGCTGGTTATGTCCTTATGTCTTATTTATCTGGTGGTTTCTGACAATTTTTCTTTCTTCGTAGAGCCTTCAATTGACCAAAGTTCACTATACAATAACCACTTACAGCCAGGGGAATTAGTAGCATTTTACTTCCCTCGGAGAACGGTTGTGGTAGTTTCGCTCCTGAAGTGATCTGTTAGCGTTATTGACACTTTCTTTGGCCATTTTTTGTGTTTCTTTTTGGCATATGTTGTGCAGGGGAAAAGTCCAGACAGCCACAAGGAAGTTCAGCAAGGAAGCCAGAAAAGTTACAGAAAAAAACGTGATAAAAAATGGTAATGCTATAAGAAAAAAAGCAATAAAGAAGAGACAAAGACAAGAAAAATAAGGAAATTTCAGGAAGAACTTACTATTAGTGAAGATGGAAAGACTTACGCTCCCGGAATGGCACCACTTCCATAGTGCCATTTTTTTTTTTGGGGGGGGGGGGGTAAGGAGTGCCGTTGATTTCATGCTTTGAAGACACCTCAGCAGCAGAGCAATTTGCAAAAATGAAATCAAGACGAAATTTACTTCATGGTAAGTTGGAGCCATTAATTAGTTCATATATATCAAATGATTGATTAGCTGCCCGCAGTATCCTTATATGTTGAAGAGTTTTATGGCTGGAAATTAAAAGTTTCAAGAAAGAAATAAGTATGTAACAAGTATTTCCAAACTTTGAACGTCCGTAGCCAAAAAAAACTAGTTATTGTACTACAATTATTCATAAATATCCAGTTTTTACATATTTACTTTAAACTTCTCATAGATGCTGATATTAATTGTAGCTATATAAAGAATTTATTTCTTTTTTTCAAAATTAACCGTGTCATTTGGAATCAAATGAAAAAAAAATCCTACATTTCCGTGACACCATTCTGGGCAGCCATCTTGTGAGCATAATATTTAATCATATTTTGGGAAATACCAAAAAACAAAGAAAAAATGTATTGATATTTTTATTGTTTAAGTGCATCCATGACAAATTTTATCTCTCTAGCACAAATAATAAAGCCTGTAGGATATTTCTAGATTTTCTTTTTTTTTTTATATAAGACGTCACAGCGTTCTCTTATTACATTATATCACGTCAACACTATTTGGAATCATATTTAACATAATCCACGAAAGGTTCAAAATATCGTATACTTTTTCTTTTACCGAATATATTTTTTTTTCTTTTAATTTTGGTTTGGTTCCTTTTTAAAGACAATGTCAGAGAACTTTAATTCGATAGTCTAGTGCAATTTACTTTTCGCAATCTACGTTTCACAGAAGGAAAGAAATGTATCATGTAGGTTTTTGGCAAACTGTTCCACTTGTAACTTACCAATAGGTTAAAAAGGGTTAGCACAGTCTCTTCCTTTAGTGCACGTTGATTTGGTTTTTTTTTTCAATTCCCAGGAGTCGGTACTTCATGTCATCAGCATAGGACTGCACAAATTAGAGCATGCTTCCAGTTAACATCGTCTGCGCGTTTGCAAGTATGCACTGTTTCTTCTTCGTTTTTTCTAATTTTGGGGAAACGAGAATATTGAATACCCATATTAATGGTCTTTTTGTTATTATTATGGCATCCAAATACAGCACAAATGGAGGGCATGTCGGCTGGAAGTTAATAGATCAAGTAATACTATATACCTCTAGTCAAGTCAAACCTCGGCCATCGTCTCCGAAAATTGACATCACCAAAGCTCCGCCCACATGCGTGTAGCTCTCTGATGAGCCGACCTCATTACAACCATGCTGTGCAGGCTTATAAGATGACTAGAGGTATATTCTCATCTGTGGTTTTCAGCTTTTCTGCTGAAGTTTTGTCAGAACTATGTGAAACTTGCGAGAACAAAACATATTTCCAGAGAGGTTATCAAAAACTTCTGAGGTATTTGAGCAACTAAACCTACAGAAGCAACTGGTTGACTCAAAGCAAGTTGTCAGTCTACCAATGGACTAGGATGTACATGCAGCAAGTTATAGCTTTTCTGAACTTCATCCGCTCATTAGAGGAACCAAACATTTATTTATACTTGGCATCACTGAAGAATCTCTGCCGTGACTCCTTTAGTTATAACAGGCTAGATTATGAAAAGAACATCATAGAATATCTAGCCAGGGTGGATGACACCAGAGCTTCCGATGAGATCACGCGGGAATGGTTGCTAGCTGGAAGATTTGCATTGAAAACTAACCACATACCTTTTGCAGGTGTTGGCATTAATCAAGAGCAAGAGTTTTTAAACAATATCCTAAAGGGAGAAGGTGGCTTGAAAGGAATCAACAACCAACCTATCACACTTCCGAAATTTTGCCAAGCTACTTCAGAATTTGGGCGTTTAGCATCCCAAGCTAAAGAAATGCTTGATATGATACACTTACCCAGTGCTCACTATCATCATTTGACAACAGAAATGTTTTGCTGTAGATAAAAATGTGTACAGAGGTTGATGACTGCTAAAAACAAAGAAATCTATTTACAGATACTTCAGCAAGACTCTACAACATTTTGACAAGACACATTATCACTGAAAATAATCAAGAGGACATATTAAACATGGAAAATAAGGGGCAATGAGCAATGGAATGTTTTGTGGAAGAAAGGGTTTGTAGATCTACCAATTTGTGGAGTGTAATGAAGAAACAAACTTTTCTGAACTAGAAATATGCATACACACCTGCTAAGCTTAAAGGTTCCAAAGATGTTTAGATGAATACCTCAAGTTCTCTTTTTACTTGAATGTTCATCTTGCTAAGTCAAATCGTCAAATACTGTAGATCTCGAGGAAGTGATATCCACCTATGAATTTTCTACCACTAATGTCTACATAGTGAATTTGGATGGATCACTGATTACTTGTACAAACAAGAGTGAACTGTTCCACATTTGTGGGGAACTTCCACCACAGCATGAACAATCTGAGTTTACTGTACCTGAGAAGGCCCACCTCATTGTCGATGGCATGTCAGTTGTTCATGAAGCCATTGCAGTGGCCCTACCAAAACCATGCCAGGAACTTGCTGATAAGCTCATCAGTAATAATTGCAAGATCCAGTGAATATAAAGGTTGCCGCAAGATTTTTTACAATTGTGCTCGTGTTTCTATCAAGGATATTATGCGACATGGTAAACAAGTGGGTTCCAGGTTAGTGATGCTGCACCCAAACAAAATGTTAGTTGTTCTTTTTTCGGCATATTAATCTCACCAAAGATTCGCTGACTTTGTAACTTGCTGAAGAGGCCCTTAAGGCCAATAAGCCAGTGATGACAGTCAACAGATTACATGTAAAATCCAACATAGAGAATTTTCCCAAAACTGATGTAAACTCCCAAACAGGAGCTGATATACTGATGATGCTGCATGCAGCTGAACTAAGTGCCAAGAGAGGGTCAATTTCCTTACACATGACACAGACATACTGGTACTGCCCATTAGGCAATATCAAAGTCTCGGATGCAATATGGCTGTTGTGCTTGCAAGAGGAGACCAAAGAAGAAAAGTCTACTTGAAACTCTTCCATGTTTTCATCGTATCCCAGGGTCTGACATCTGTGACCAAATTCGTGCATTTATGGTGTTCAACCAAAGTTCCCATGAAGTTTTGCAAGCTCTAGCAGACTTGGGTAAAGATGAGCAACATCCTTTCAGTGTGTAGTCCCTGTATGAAAATGTTCTATGTCAACTGATAAACAGAAAGAAAAAACAAGTAAAAACTGTTGCAGAACTTCGTTGGAGTTATTTCACTGAACATTCAAAGGTGGACAAACTGCCTCCTACATCTGGAGCATGCCACCATCATATTCTTGAGGCACATATGCAGGATAATGTTAAGCATCAGGTTCTAGTACTTAATCCCAAGTAGTTATACCCATGTGAGTACGGCTGGTGTCAAATTGCCTCAGCAAAATTATTTTAAATATCTGCTGCTCTATCAGCTATAGTTCAGCTAGTAAATTGTGGGTGTGGTATCTGCCGTTGTACTCATAAAAGCTTTTGTAAGGAAAACAACTTGTCATGTACCGATTTGTGTAACTGTGAGGGAAGAGGCTGTTGTGAAAATTTTCCTTCCCATTCAGAGCTCTGAAGAAGACAAATTCGACTCAAATGATAAAACAGACGACTAAATGTAGGCTTCAGATTCAATGAAAATATGCATCTCAATGCTTTTAAAGTAAAGTTTTGAATGTATTATTTCTTGAAGTGAAGTAATGTTGATAATTAATTTGTAGGCCATGAGTTAAGTGTTCACATATCTTACCTTGTGTGTTTTGCTAGTCTTGAAAGATATATAGATTATATGGGGATTATACATGTTGACATACATAAAGCATATCCTATGCTTGCTTTCTAACTGAACAACAGTATCATATTATAATATTTTGCTTCAACTTACTGCTAGATACCGGGCATAAAAAGCACATTTGCCCTTAGGAGGCAAGTCTGCTATATTTTTTTAATGAAAATCTTTGATATTAAATACTGTAGAACAAAATTCATGGTTAGAAGAATTTTTCATATTTGAAACCAACGTAATTCATTTCTTCAACCTTAACTACAAATATTTAGATTCATCATTTAATATCTTGAAAAGAAAAATGTTTTATAGGCAGCCATCTTTAATTTCAAGATGACTACCTTAGGGGTGACCTGTCCCGGTTTTGTTCCTTGGTCCTCAAGGACTAAAAATAGCCTTGGTTACAAAAATGTACCCTACTATTGGGAAACCATCAGAATCCTACATAGTGCCATCCACTCTTGTGGGATTCGTTCTTATCTTTACCTTTCTTGGCAATAACTGTGATTCACTTTAGGACCATTTGTTATTGAAAATTATCAAACGAGGATTTTTTCAGTCTACGTTTCATGATTTTTCTAAATGGACTGAATGCATATCATTATGAGAAGCACCTGCTCTGATGGCTGCCATTCTATTTCGGTGATATTTTTCTACAAAATCATTTCTTTTATCACTGAATTGTGAGAGGATCTCTTCCTCCTCTTCCTTTGAAGACTCTTTCTCCTTTGCCTTTATGTATGAATAAAGATACAGACGAAAAAAAAAAAACAATGAAATAAGTGAAATTAACAAAAGGTAATGAAGTAATGTTTTGCAAGCTTGCTTTTGTGTCGGACCATATACAGCAGGTTCTTTAAAGTTGTTTGAGATCTTGGGCAAAAAATAAATTAAAAGTTTTGTTTGATCGAATTATTTGCGTTCTGGGGCGACCCTTTCCCAAACAGTTCAATAAGTGAAGCTCCAAACAAGCAAGTTGTATATAATATTTACTTGAACATAATTAACCTAAGTATATCACAATCCTGTTTTCCTAGCTGTGAAAAAACTGTGTTGATCAAACCAATTTACAAAGGAAAAGGTGATGTAAACGAGTTAAATTCATATAGGCCCATTTCAAATTTATCCTACATGTCGAAGCTTATTGAAAAAGTCATAAGTGAGCAACTATGGGCGCATATTGATGAGTTAGAGGTATTCCCGGAAAATCAGTCGGCCTACAGAGCTAATCATTCTACAGAAACTACCTTATGCTCAATAATGAATGATATGATAGGTCTTCTTGATGAGGGAAAGTGTGGAATTTTGATTGTTAGATCTTAGTGCTGCTTTTGACACTGTTGTGCAAGAGTACTTACTTGAGGACTTAAAGTCTATTGGAGTGACTGAGGAAGCACTGAAATTTTTGCGAAGTTACTTAATGAATAGGAAGGCTATTGTAGAAGTTTCTGGAAACCGATCCAGTGAGAGTATTCTTACGAAGGGTGTACCACAGGGTAGTGTTCTGGGCCCTATCTTGTTTAACATATATACTATCGAGCTATCACACATCCTGAAAAAACAAAAAGTAGGCTTTAAACTATATGCAGATGATACTCAGTTTTACCTTTCAATTTCAACAACACAAGATACAGAGAAGAAAATTGATGAGATAATGACTGAAATAAAAACATGGATGCAGAGGAAAAAGCTCAAATTAAATGATGATAAAACAGAATGTATGTTTTTTGGCACAAAGGTGGCTTTGAAGAATTACCAGTTAATTCAAAGTATAAAAATTGGTGATGCTGATGTTGGGATTGTGCCTGTTGTGAAAAATTTGGGTGTACTGATAGATTGTAATTTGTCAATGAGGGACCAAATTGTGAACACAGTGAAAGTGTGTAACTATCACCCGAGAAACATAGCATTTATTAGAAAATATTTAACAGAGGGCAGTACAAAAATTTTAGTGATGAGTCACGTAATATCAAGGCTTGATTATTGCAATTCTCTGTACTACAAATTGACCAATACACTACTAAGAAAGCTTCAAAATGTGCAAAACCGGGCGGCTAGACTGATAAAAGGCATTAAACTACGGGAGAGAATAACTCCTGCATTGATCGATCTACATTGGTTACCTGTTAAGGCTAGAATTGAATTTAAGATTTGCTTGTTGACCCATAAAGCACTTACAAGTGATAAGCCTAAATATCTTCGTGATTGCTTGGTCCCCACCCTGAAGCTACCAGCGCCGCTGTAAGAGTTAGACATGCCGATGACCCACATAGACTATTCGAAATTAGTGTGAATCATGCAATAGGAGGAAGAACGTTCAGTTATGCTGCACCGAGACTCTTCAGCGACCTTCCACTCGATGTCAAGAATAGCACAGATGTGGCAGCCTTCAATAAAAACCTGAAGACTTATCTTTTTAGAAAGTGTTATAATAGTGACCTGAAAACCATTAAGCCTGAATACAAATGCTAGCGAAATAACTGATAAGATACAGAGCAAAATATTAACTGGAATGAAATTATTTTTTCACACACCAAGGCCCGCCTGAACAGACTTTTAGTGTCTGACGGAGGGCGAGAAATAAACCCGTAAAAGTAAAGTAAGATCTCAGAGGTATTACTTTACCTGGAAAATTTTATTCAGTATAGAGTAACAGTGCTACTAAAGTATGTTTATTTTTTAATACCAACGCTAAAATGCATCTTAAAAGAAATACATTAGCCACTTTTCTATAAATCATTTCTAATCTTAGTGGAATACTTATATGTAAGTGAATGGCCATGACAAGCACACACATATACTGTTTCTGGTGGCTCCCGGAGTAATCTTTGGCCTACGTCTGTGTAACACTAGTTTATTTTTCACATTAATTACTCAAACAACCAACTGGAATCCAAATGCAAAGCATTTACGTTATACTTAACTCGTCTGAATTAACTGTATATTTATTGTCGACGGCAAAAACTTCTGAGATTGGGGCTATTTCCCTAGAAGTCAATCAATCAGCAAGTTGTTCAAGTTGCATAAACGGTATAGGTTATAATACAAAATAGAAGTGTCTTAAGAAGTGTAAAAGGTGTTTGATTCCTTTGCAGTTTTATGCCGTCTGATTTCTTTCTCTAATTCTTTTCTATTTTTTTCCCTTGGCTTTAACAACACTTTTTACCATGTCTTG
Organism: Palaemon carinicauda; assembly: GCF_036898095.1. Taxonomy (NCBI): domain Eukaryota; kingdom Metazoa; phylum Arthropoda; class Malacostraca; order Decapoda; family Palaemonidae; genus Palaemon; species Palaemon carinicauda. The sequence goes on along the minus strand of NC_090729.1, from coordinate 158,862,107 downwards.
GCAAAAATTCTATATTTGGAGAAATTTGCAACGCTACTTTCTGCTTTTTATATATAAAATATGATATTTCTTTATCTTTGGAAGGTTGGAAAAATATATTTTTGGGGGATTGCCAATATTTTAATGGTCGCTTTAATCACATGTTTTCCACCCCTAAAAACACTTACATTTCACCATCTAGATACACCTCATTCCACACTTCTTGGTAACTTATTATCTTCAAACGCTTTTCTTTACTTGCGGTATTGACTTTCGAGGCTCATCATTTTTAATCAGTTGCCAATTTTATTTCTCTCTCTCTCTCTCTCTCTCTCTCTCTCTCTCTCTCTCTCTCTCTCTCTCTCTCTCTCTCTCTCTCTCTCTCTCTCTCTCATTTTCACAATATATAGTAGCCATCCCAACGCTCATAACTTATTTCCACTATTATCATGGTATTTTAATAATTATCCGTTGCTGATCTTAAAATGTTTATGTAATGCTCACTTAGGCTAGAAAATCCTCTGAGGAACCCTTAAAAGCATAAATCCTAAAGTGTTCATCTCCGTTTTGATTGAAATGGTCGAATAACGAACGTTAACTGTTGTGATATTCAAAGATTATATAATGTACCTGGTGAAACAGTGAGCTAAAATTAGCCAAGCGTGAAATGGTCTTATAACTATGACAGAGCTTCTAATCAAGGAATCCTCTGTAGTCCTTGCTATTGCAGTTTGCCTGACCGATTCACTAATATACGGTAGAATTGCACATGCTGTAATATACTACATAGACTTTTGAGCTATATTAAGTGTGCCATACAGGTCCAGGGCTAATAACGTCCTTTTAATCGATGTCCATTCATCCTTAGATCCATTGAATTTCAGCCTTCAATGTTAATAAAAAAAAAGTGAAATAGTGTAAAACCTCTCTATGAAAAGATTTATCTTGGGTAATTTCTTCTTCAACAAATGATTGAAACTTCATGAGAGAGAACAAAGCCGTTTAAAATATGTTATATGATTGCACAGGTTTCACCCATCCTTTTGTTGAGTTACATTTAGATAGATATATAGACAGATGTGTACTTATTCTTAAGCATACTTGTAGATAGGTAGAGGTTGGATTATTCTAAAGCTTATTTATACAAAAATATATATATTCATATCTTTACGAAGCATAGTCAGGTATATAAATATAGATCGAAAAAAACCTTTTTCATTCTTAAATATGTTTATAATTATAGAAGTAGATATACAGATTACCACAGATTTATCCTTTCTTAAATATAGGTATACATAGATAGATGTAGGTTTATTTTCAACAATATTTATGCATACAAAAAGTTACTCATTTCTCTCAACGGTTCCGATGTGATGTTGGTCCTTAACTTCAGGCAGATAACCACCTTTGATCAAGAGAATAGTCTCGTTTCTATGATTTAAATCTCAAAAATTCAGTAGGGTTACCAATTTACACCCGTTTCTTTCATATCAACTCTACCATTGTTAACCTAAGAAGGACAGTTTATATGCCTATTAGTTAGTCGAAAGAGGGTAATCTCAAGAAGAGGAGATATGAACAATGTTAGCAACTTCATTACTAAATTGTCTTACTTAGCTCTAAAAGAACCTATAGAGGTTCTCCATCCGAATTATGAGCAAATGGTAGAATATATATATATATATATATATATATATATATATATATATATATATATATATATATCCTGTTTTCCTGAGGCTAAACTAACTAGTTTAGCTTTTCGATCTCATGAGATTAAAGCTCTGTTGATGGACCTTGATGCTTATGGAGGTGTAGACCCAAATGGTATTTTTCCTTTGTTTTTTATAAAGACAGCAGATTTCTTAGCTCCAAAGTGATCTGTTATTTTGCGCAAGTTAGCAAGAAGAGGAGCTTTTAGCACTTGTTGGAGAATTGGTAATGTTACTACTCTATGTAAATGTGTTTGTGGTAGCTCAAGTCCCACTGATTACCGCCCAATTTCCATAACTCCCATATTATCTAAAGTTTTTGAACGTCTTCTGGCAAAACGTCTTAATAGGTTTGCTGAAGGTAATCATCTATTCCCTAGTTTGCAATTTGGTTTTCGTAAAGGCCTTATCCATGTGATGCCCTTCTTACAATCTCCAATGCAGTACAGAAATCCCTTGATTGTGGTCGGGAAGTTCGTATGATTGGCCTTGATTTTAGTGCTGCCTTTGACCGTGTTAATCATGAGGCCCTTGTTTTCAAAATGAAACAGTTGGGAGTGGGTGGGTCGTTTCTTAGCATTATTATTGAATTTTTAAGTAGTAGATCTCAAAGAGTTGTTGTTGATGGGCACCATAGTGAGTATAGGAATGTGATATCCGGTGTTCCACAGGGTAGTGTTCTTGGCCCATTACTTTCCATACTATATACACATGACATGTGGTTTGGCCTAGAAAATAAGCTTGTTGCATATGCAGATGATGCTACTCTCTTTGCATCAATTCCATCCCCTAAATGTACATCTGGGGTTGGTGAATCCCTCAATAGAGATTTAGCTAAAATTAGTGCATGGTGCAAATTATGGGGTATGAAGTTGAATCCTAACAAAACTCAAAGTATGATTGTAAGTAGGTCAAGGACGGTGGCTCCTCAACATCCGGATCTCAGTATTGATAATGTTTCTTTAAATTTGTATGACTCTTTCAAAATCTTAGGTGTGATTCTCGACAGCAAATTTACTTTTGAGAGACATATAAGGTCTGTGTCTTCTTCAATTGCACAAAAAATTGGCTTATTGAGAAAGTCTTTTAAGATATTCGGTGATCAATCTATTCTGAAGAAATGTTTTAATTCTTTTATTCTACCTAGTTTTGAGTATTATTCTCCTGTCTGGTCTTCAGCTGCTGATTCTCATCTTAATTTGTTGGACAGAAACTTACGGTCTATTAAATTTCTTATTCCTGCTCTAGATATTAATCTCTGGCACCGTCGTTCAATTAGTTCATTATGCATGTTGCATAAGATTTTTCATAACTCTGACCATCCTTTACATTCAGATCTCCCTGGACAATTCTATCCTGTTCGTAATACTAGGCAGGCAGTTAATTCTAATAGCCAGGCCTTCTCCATCATAAGACTCAATACTACGCAGTACTCTAGAAGTTTTATTCCAGCTGTTACCAAGTTGTGGAATGATCTTCCTAATCGGGTTGTTGAATCAGTAGAACTTCAAAAGTTCAAAGTTGGAGCAAATGTTTTTTTGTTGACCAGGCGGACATGAGTCTTTTTATAGTTTATATATGACATATTTGTTTTTGACGTTGTTAATAGTTTATATATGACATATCTCTTTTGACATTACTTTTTTTAGAATGATTTATTGTTAATTTGTTCTCTTCAGTTATTTATTTCCTTATTTCCTTTCCTCACTGGGTTATTTTTCCCTATTGGAGCCCCTGGGCTTATAGCATCTTGCTTTTCCAATTAGGGTTGTAGCTTGGATAGTAATAATAATAATAATACATATATATATATATATATATATATTCATGTGTATAATATATATATATATATATATATATTCATGTGTATAATATATATATATATATATATATATATATATGATAAATTTTGCACATTTAAACGTATTTCAATTGAGCCAAATATTTTAATGCATTAACGTCTGGATTCTCTTAACGACCTTGGGATCAGAGTCTCAAGGCGAAATCACTCAAAGACATTAGCATCTGATCAGCCGGGATTCGAACCCTGGTCCAAGATGCTTGTATAACAGTGACCGTACCATTTAGACACGGTCACTGTCATACGAGTATCTTGGACCAGGGTTCTTATCCCTGCCGATCAGATGTTATTGTCTTTGAGTGATTTTGCCTCGAGAGACTGATCCCGAGGTCGTTAAGAGAATCCAGACATTAATGTATTAAAATATATGGCTTATTTGAAATATATATATATATATATATATATTATGTATATATATATATATATGTATATATATATATATATATATACTGTATATATATATATATATATATATACTGTATATATATATATATACTGTATATATATATATATATATATACTGTATATATATATATATATATATACAGCTCTTTAAAGAGATCTTTCGTTGTGGATGATGGTAACTGAACCTTTCAGCGATGGAGAGCATTCAACAAACCCGTGGTTGTTTTGGGTAAATTTACAAAGAACCAACATTATTTAAAACGCACGTAATATGACTTTATTGCCCCATTTTCAAGACAACAAGCAATAACAAAATATTGTAGTTTACCAATAATTGTTCATCATTATTCTTAGAAACGATAGAAATTGTAGCGTATTACATATTTCTAATAGCGTATGCCCTTTAATAGTATTGGGAATGA
>NC_090729.1:158847728-158855228 GCF_036898095.1 Palaemon carinicauda | reverse complement strand
ATTCTCCAGTTTCATAAGCGTGCCTGGCGCCAATCCTGGCGCCATCTGTATTCCTTGTAGCGTACACGAGGTGCTACAGATACTGTATGTAGGGAGGGGTCCTACAGTCCTTTCATAGAAAGGGAAGGGCGGGTCCATCAGGACGACATGGCCATCTCACCCAAAAATAGATTTTTCGCTTCGCTCAAAATCCGTATTTGGGCTCAAGCCATGTCGTCCTGATGGAAGTATACCAGAGCATTACTGTATCTGTGGATTCTCAGAACGTGCCGTACTCCCCGGAGGTAATTTTTCCCGGTCGACTAGACCTAGAGACCTAAGATGTTACCGTTATACATCTTTTCAACTAACCATAAACCATGTTAGAGCTTCCTGCCCCCTACAGGGAAGAGTCCTACTAGACTCTGGAAAAGTCTCAAAGAGTACATATACCTATGTATGAATACCAGGCAAGCTAATATAGTGGTCTCACCCTATATTAAGTAAAGCATAGTTTGAAAAGAACCACTGCGTCAATATGAAATATCGACCAGTTCTCCGCACAATACTTGTATTGGACAAAGGTTTATATCCGCATAGGAGGAAACTTGTAAAACCGCCGCCGTCCCCTTCTGGGACGGAGTCCTCCCGATAAGGGAAAGCATAAACCAATGCAACATAGCTTGCATACAGGAACAATCTATTAGAATTATCCCAGATAAATATACATAGAATGAATGCTCATTTATATCAATAAATTGACACAGGTGAAGGAGACGCAAGGTTCTCAAGAACAAGTTTATTGATAGACAATAAACAGACAGGTTAACAACAATTCTATATATATATATATATATATATATATATATAAGAAGAGGATAACCAAAACTTTAAGCATAAGTCTGATAGTAAACAGAAACTTGTTTATCTGAAAGAAAAACATTAGTGCCACTTTTAACATACCGAGGTATGAAGGTCAGAAAAGTCTGTATTACTAATCAGTTACATTAGCGTTAGAAATGCTCGGCACACATGTCTGTACTTATGCTAGGTTCACCTTTGGAAATGGAACAGTCAACGTGGGCACCTCAGTGCCCTCACTTAGTTTGTAGCACAGAATGTAACTACACACTCACCCTGGAATTAATTGTCCCAATTAAAACCACTGTTCCTCGCAGAGTTAAACAGCAGGGTTAACGACGCAACCCACTGCTACCACAGAACTCTTTAGTTGCTCCACTTGCTTCGCATAGTGGCGAAAGAACACTCTGGAAGACTTCCAGCCAGTGTATGAACGGAAATGTTCAAAATCCATACAATTAAGGAAATTTAAGGATGAAGCAACTTTCCTCGGATCGTGACCTGCGGGTGTACTGTTTCGCCCTGAGTTGATTCAGTGATAAATTTGAGCCTGATGTTTCTCCCCTGAATAGTTGACCACCCTAGAAGTCTGAAGTTCTAAGAAGATAGACCTTTAGGCATTCTACTGGACATAGAGATGCATCTCCTTTCAGAGGGCAGATTCTCCAGGGACCCCACCTGTTGGTGGGTAACTCATTCTTGGTGAGAAACAAAGGATCCGGAAACAGGTTCAGTTCTCCCCCATCCGGGAACTGAACACGACCTTCCTCTCTCGAGAGGGCTACTATCTCACTAACCCTGGCCCCGGATGCGAGTGGAAATAGGAAAATAACTATTTGGGTCAAATCCATTAACGCACCCTCCTCATTGCTCCACAGAGAAGCGAAATGAAGAACTTTGTCTAAAGACCATGAAATGGGCTTCGGAGGTGCTGAAGGTCTGAGCCTAGCGTAGGCTTTCAGAACTTTATTGCCTTCTAATAGATTTGTACTTATTTTCCTCTAGGAAGTCTATGCTGGCTTCCGAAATCCCGAAAGGCTTTCTCACCGCTAGGGAGAGAAAATCATGAGCTGCAGGATCCGGGTTTTCTGTAATGAAGCGCAGACAGAAGACTTCTGGACTCGCTGGGTCAGAACTGGATCTGGTAGCGGTAGAAACTTCAGTCGTAGTTCCAATGCCAGGGGGAACCACACGCTGTTCGACCACTTGTGGGTCACTATTGCCGCTACCCCCTTGAAGGATCTCAGTTGTTGAGGACCCTCAACAGAAGGTTGTGAGGAGGGAACAGATAATCCTGGACCATCTGTTCCACTCGAGGGACATCGCGTCCACGGCTTCCGCTAAGGGGTCCTCGTACGGGGACACGTACAGGGGCAACTTCTTGTTGTCTTTCGTCGCAAAGAGGTCTATCTGCAGTTCTGGGACTTGTTCAGAATGAAGGAGAATGATCCTGCGTCTATGGACCATTCCGACTCTATCGGTGTGAACCTGGATAGAGCGTCCGCTGTCACATTGCGGACTCCTTGAAGGTGAACTGCCGACAGGTACCACTTCTTCTTTTCCGCCAATCGGAAGATGGCCAACATCACCTGGTTGAGAGGTGGTGACCTCGATCCTTGTCGATTCAAGCATCTCCCAACTACCTCGCTGTCCATCACCAACCTTATGTGGATCGAGTGACGCAGGGAGACTTTCTTTAAGGTAAGGAACACTGCCATAGCTTCTAGAAAGTTTATGTGAAAGTTCTTGAATAGCTTGGACCAAGTCCCCTGGACTTTTTTCCGATGAGTGACCTCCCCGTCCCTCCTTCGAGGTGTCTGAGTGAATCGTCACCGACGGGGGAGGTGGCTGAAGAAGAACCGACTTCTTTAGATGTCTGGCTTGGGACCAAGGCCTGAGAAGAGTACGTAGCCGAAGCGGAACTGGTCTTCTCAGATCTCTTCGCGCGTTTGATGCATAACTTCTCCAAACTCCGGTTGCATCCTTTAGCTGTGCTCTTAGCACTGGGTCTGTCACCGAAGCAAACTGGAGAGAGCCCAGTACCCTCTCCTGTTCGCGTCTTGATATCCTTTCGGAATCTAGAAGTCTCTTGACAGAACCCGCTATCTCCTTCCTTTTCTTCGCCGGGATGGAGAAACGATGTGACATTAAGTCCCAGTGGATTCCCAGCCACTGGAACTTTTGAGATGGAGAAAGTCGAGACTTTTTTCTGTTGATCTTGAAGCCTAGGTACTCTAGGAACTGGATCACTTGACTGGAAGCTTGCAAGCATTCTGTCTCGGACGCTGCCCACACCAGCCAGTCGTCCAGGTAGGCTACTACCTGAATTCCCTTTAGGCGTAATTGTTTGAGAGCTACGCTCGCAAGCTTCGTGAAAATCCTTGGGGCTATATTTAGCCCGAATGGCATGGCTCTGAAGGCGTATAGTCTTCGTTGTAGCTTGAACCCTAGGTAGGGGGAGAGTCGACGGTTGATTGGAACGTGCCAATAGGCGTCTGACAAGTCTGTGGAGACGGAATATGCCCTCTTGGGCAGTAAGGTCCTTATGTGTTGCAGTGTTAGCATCTTGAATTTGCAATTCACTATGAACTTGTTGAGTGGCGACAAGTCCAGAATGACTCTGAGCTTTTCCGAGTCTTTCTTAGGAACACAAAACAGCCTCCCTTGGAATTTGATGGACTTCACCCTTCGGATCACATTTTTCTCCAACAGTTCTTGAACGTACTCCTCCAGAACGGGGGTGGAGTGTTGGAAAAAACCGAGGGCACGGGGGTGGAGTGCTGTACCAGCTCCAGCCCAGTCCGTTCTTGAGTAGGCTGTGGGCCCAGGGATCGAAGGTCCACCGATCCCGAAAATTCTGAAGTCTCCCTCCTACCGGCATCATCTCACTTGGACTGCCGTCCTGAGGTCTTGCCTCCCCGACCGCGACCGCCCCTGAATCCCCTTCCCCTTGAGGGGCGCCTAGACGAGCCTCTGGTGGCTCCTCTAGGCTTTGCTCGAAAGGAAGTAGACTGCCCTTCGAACGTTGGGGTGAACACCGTGGACTGTGTCGACACGGCCTGGGGTACCCACTGGAAAGTGGTCGGGGTTTGTGCCACCATCTGGGGCACTGAAGGCATCGGCAACTGCTGTTGCTGTTACTGTTCAACTGGCTTGGCTGGCCGAGACGGTAGCCTAGGCCTTTTAGTCTTCCTCTTCGGTTGGGGACCCTCATCCAGGGAAGACTTTCTCTTGATAGACAGGCCCCACTTTTGGAGAAGATTTCTATTCTCCGTGGCGGCCTTATCCACAACTTCTTTGACCAACTCGCTAGGGAAAAGGTCTTTGCCCCAAATGTTGGAGGAGATTAGTTTCCTTGGCTTGTGCCTCACCGTAGCCGAGGTGAACACGAACTCCCTACAAGCTCTCCTCGCCCTGACGAAGCTGTAAAGATCCTTCGTCACTGTGGCCAGATGAATCTTGGCCACTACCATGAACATTTCATGGACCTTGGGGTCACTTGCCATCGTCTCAAGAGTGGTCTGAAGAGACATTGAGGCAGCCAGTCTTTCTTTTGTCTCGAGCTCTCTCAGCAAAAGAAAGTCAGACAGCTTAGGGAGGTTCTCACCGAACTGACGTCCGGCAATATCAGCCTCCAACTTCCCGACTGAGAAGGTAAGATGGACGTCCTTCCAGTCCTTGTGGTCCATGGGTAGGGCCAGCGACAAGGGTTTACACTCCTCCAAGGAGGGGCAAGGCTTGCCAGCCTCGACTGCTTTTAATACAGCCGCAAACCCTTTCTGCAAAAAGGGGAAGGCTCTAGCAGGAGAGGACACAAAGGAAGGGAGCTTCTTACTCAATGCAGTAACTTTTGAGTTTGTGAAGCCCCTCTCTTTCATCGAAGATGAAAGCAAAGCTTGAGCCTTAGCATGGTCCATCACTATGACTTCCTTCGGCTCTGTCTTCTCCTTTGAAGCTGGTTCCTTCCTCAACCGGACATAACAGTCCGGATATGACCCTTTGCTGGGCCAGAATTCCACTTCCTCAAGGGGAACTGAACCCAGCTTATCCGACATGACGATCTTTCCAGTCGTCATCGGCATGTGCTCGGCATATCTCCACGGGTTAGCATCTGAGCACAAGGGAAGGTCTTTCACATTGAGCCTTTTCTGGGGCCCACGTGATGCTGCAAGCTCCTGCATCCGCAGTTCCATTGCAGCCGCCTTCTCCATATTCTCCTTCTGCATTTGTTGGATCATTCCAACAACGGAGGAGAGGGCCTGTCCCAGCTCTACTGGGAGAGCGGACGATGTTGAGGGAATAGGTTCAGGGATCAGAACCGGAGCAGACGACACCTCATTGGCTTCTTCCTCTACGATGTCTGGGGCTTGATCTTCATCCTGGCCTCCTGCCAGGAGGTCTTCCTCCAGACGCTCGGACACGTCTGACATCCTGTCGCCCAACTGGATGTCTTGCACGGCGACCGCCACTTCAGAATCCACCTGGATCTGAACTAGGGGGATCTCCTCTTGAGGCTGGGGAATCACTGCATCAGCTGATGCCCTAGGGAAAAGGTAAGCCCTCATCTTCTCACTTGGAAGATAAGGTCCAGAGGTGTTCTTCTGGAAGCCCCTTACCCAGGTGCGAAGCTTCCCCCTTGCTATATCCCTTGATTCCGCTGTCCTAGGGGAATCAAAAGCTTCAGTAATCAGGTTAGAGCACACGGTACATACCTGGGGGTCCCAATACCAGAGCTCACCTTTGGAGAGCGCATGCTTCGTGTCTCCTACATAATCCATGTCCGCAGAGGTTCTTACTGCGGACGTTGCAGAAAGCACTTCCGCACTTCGGACGTACCTACTGCAAAGAGAAGAAAATTTCCATGAGTATCAAGTGAACTATGTATCACTGGATATGCACAGTTTAGCATAACAATTCAGAAAGGAAACACACACACTTGTGTTTCCTTCACAACCAATTGCTGCAGCCTTCCAGATAATAAAATCGAATGGTTAATCTCTTCTAGAATAACCAATGCCAAGTTTCCAGGGGAAACAGGTGGAGCTCACACCTAAGCAATGATTTTAAAATCCTGGATAATAGACAAGAAAGAACTCACTTTCTTATCTGTAAGGCAACAGCAAAGGGCTGTGCAAGACAACACAAAAGTGTTAGAACACACAGTGCTGTACCAAAACTTATACTATAGTTTTCCTCTTACAGTATATGTTATACTGAAGAATACTGGTACAGTATAGGAGGTTATGTGCCACACACATAACTAGCTTTAAAGTATACTACTTAACAGCTATAAGGTGGCAGAACGCTGGTTCAAATGCCTGTGCCGGCCGGCAGTAATTGCCGGCAGTAACTGCCGGCCGGCAACAGCCAATGTCGGCTACACAAGGTAGCACCCGGCTGCCGGCCACTGCTCCTAGTGACCGGCAGACAAGGGCTGACATTAGCCGGCCGGCAAAGGTAAACAACCGATGCCGGCCGGCAGCAAAAGAACCAGAGGACTACGACTGCCCGGCTGCCGGCCTCATAGGCCGGCAGCCGGGTCGGGTACAGCACTAGAAGAAAACAGAATGGATGCCGGGATAAGAGCGTAAACTACCTCCAAGCCCGGCAATCCAAAAGAGTGCATATAAGGAAGGGGAGAATCTAATTCAGGCTTCCTGACCAATGCCGTCTGGCTCTACAGGCAGGCATGGATGAGGGACCAAGGGAGGTCCGGGCAGCACTCAAAGCAGAAGACCCTTGCCGGCCGGCAGACTCTGCCGGCCGGCAGACTCTGCCGGCCGGCAAGGGACTGAGTCAATTCCACATCCTAACCTATCCTAGGTCCAGATGTAGAATGACGTACAGTACTGTAATGGCTAGGCCATTACGGAGATAGAGGGGGAAGGGACAAAAGAGGGTCCTACCAACCCTGCTTTAGTGAAGGATCACCTGCAGCCAAGAAAACTCATCTTAGCCTAAGGGAGATCCAAGGAGGGAGGCCAGCAATACGTGCCAGCTCCCAAAGAACCAAAGCAAGGAAGGTGTTGCTACTCCCAGGGAAAGGATCTTATCCTCCCCCGATAACAGCAACAAGGACTAGTCTGCTAGATCACAAAAGAAGGGATCATCTCGTACAGAAACCTTCGGTAGTGACCTAAGGAGGCTAAGCCTCCTATGTCTGTGTCAGGCCAGCGAGGGAGACTCTACCCAAAGCCAGACGAACACAGACTCAGACTAAAAACTCTGTTGTTCTGTCCCTCTCTGAAACCAGACTTACTGGAACAGGAAGGTACAGTAACACCCCAGTATAGTTTTATCAAAAGTTAATTCAGATAAACCACTTAGGGATAAGCCCAAGGCTTAAACAGAGGGAAAGGGATTGCATACCTTCTCCGAAGAAAAGAAAGCAACTTAGCCTAGGCACCAAGAGAATCGATTACCTAAATCACCGAAACTCACTCGTATACTATCTTGGAAATATTCAACATAATCTTAAATGTATAAAAAACAGCCTAAAGCTTCAATAAAATTTTAATACACTCGGAAAAACCAAAATCATGCAGGAAGTACTAGGACCAAACGACTAGGCTACATGGCCTAGCGTAGGCCAGAGTTGGCGAATACTTCGCCAAAATAATACTAAAGCACGAAAGGAAATCCTATGTAACGCTAAATAGC